>NC_091305.1:32203207-32230707 GCF_038502225.1 Cherax quadricarinatus
AGGGAGTGTAGGATGGGTGGAGTGATGGGAGGGAGTGTAGGATGGGTGGAGTGATGGGAGGGAGTGTAGGATGGGTGGAGTGATGGGAAGGAGTGTAGGATGGGGGGAGTGATGGGAGGGAGTGTAGGATGGGGGGAGTGATGGGAAGGAGTGTAGGATGGGTGGAGTGATGGGAGGGAGTGTAGGATGGGTGGAGTGATGGGAGGGAGTGTAGGATGGGTGGAGTGATGGGAAGGAGTGTAGGATGGGGGGAGTGATGGGAGGGAGTGTAGGATGGGGGGAGTGATGGGAAGGAGTGTAGGATGGGTGGAGTGATGGGAGGGAGTGTAGGATGGGTGGAGTGATGGGAGGGAGTGTAGGATGGGTGGAGTGATGGGAAGGAGTGTAGGATGGGGGGAGTGATGGGAGGGAGTGTAGGATGGGTGGAGTGATGGGAGGGAGTGTAGGATGGGTGGACTGATGGGAGGGAGTGTAGGATGGGGGGAGTGATGGGAGGGAGTGTAGGATGGGTGGAGTGATGGGAGGGAGTGTAGGATGGGTGGAGTGATGGGAGGGAGTGTAGGATGGGTGGAGTGATGGGAGGGAGTGTAGGATGGGTGGAGTGATGGGAGGGAGTGTAGGATGGGTGGAGTGATGGGAGGGAGTGTAGGATGGGTGGAGTGATGGGAGGGAGTGTAGGATGGGTGGAGTGATGGGAGGGAGTGTAGGATGGGTGGAGTGATGGGAGGGAGTGTAGGATGGGTGGAGTGATGGGAGGGAGTGTAGGATGGGTGGAGTGATGGGAGGGAGTGTAGGATGGGTGGAGTGATGGGAGGGAGTGTAGGATAGGTGGAGTGATGGGAGGGAGTGTAGGATGGGTGGAGTGATGGGAGAGAGTGTACGATGGATGGAGTGATGAGAGGGAGTGTAGATGGGTGAAGTGTAGGATGAGTGGAGCGATGGGAGGGAGTGTAGGATAAGTGATGGGAGTGGAGTGATGGGCAGGGTATGTAGGACGAGTGATGGGCAGGGTATGTAGGACGAGTGATGGGCAGGGTATGTAGGATGAGTGATGGGCAGGGTATGTAGGATGAGTGATGGGCAGGGTATGTAGGATGAGTGATGGGCAGGGTATGTAGGATGAGTGATGGGCAGAGAATGTAGGATGAGTGATGGGCAGAGAATGTAGGATGAGTGATGGGCAGAGAATGTAGGATGAGTGATGGGCAGAGAATGTAGGATGAGCGATGGGCAGGGAATGTAGGATGAGTGGAGTGATGGGCAAGAAATGTAGGATGAGTTGAGTGAGGGGAGGGAATGTGGGATAAGGGGAGACAGGGTGGGGGGAGTGGAAACAGGGTGGGGGGAGTGTAGTGAGGGGACACAGGGTGGGGGGAGTGTAGTGAGGGGAGACAGGGTGGGGGAGTATAGCGAGGGGAGACAGGGTGGGGGGAGTATAGCGAGGGGAGACAGGGTGGGGGAAGTGTAGCGAGGGGAGACAGGGTGGGGGAAGTGTAGTGAGGGGAGACAGGGTGGGGGAGTGTAGTGAGGGGAGACAGGGTGGGGGAGTGTAGTGAGGGGAGACAGGGTGGGGGAGTGTAGTGAGGGGAGACAGGGTGGGGGAGTGTAGGGAGGGGAGACAGGGTGGGGGAGTGTAGTGAGGGGAGACAGGGTGGGGGGAGTATAGCGAGGGGAGACAGGGTGGGGGGAGTATAGCGATGGGAGACAGGGTGGGGGGAGTATAGCGAGGGGAGACAGGGTGGGGGAGTATAGCGAGGGGAGACAGGGTGGGGGGAGTATAGCGAGGGGAGACAGGGTGGGGGAAGTGTAGTGAGGGGAGACAGGGTGGGGGAGTGTAGTGAGGGGAGACAGGGTGGGGGAGTGTAGTGAGGGGAGACAGGGTGGGGGAGTGTAGTGAGGGGAGACAGGGTGGGGGAGTGTAGTGAGGGGAGACAGGGTGGGGGAGTGTAGTGAGGGGAGACAGGGTGGGGGAGTGTAGTGAGGGGAGACAGGGGGGGGAGAGTAGGGAGGGGAGACAGGGTGGGGGGAGTGTAGTGAGGGGAGACTGGGTGGGGGAGTGTAGTGAGGGGAGACAGGGTGGGGGAGTGTAGTGAGGGGAGACAGGGTGGGGGAGTGTAGTGAGGGGAGACAGGGTGGGGGGAGTGTAGTGAGGGGAGACAAGGTGGGGGGAGTGTAGTGAGGGGAGACAGGGTGGGGGGAGTGTAGTGAGGGGAGACAGGGTGGGGGGAGTGTGTTCTGTCTGGTAGTTAGTGTAGTGTTGCAGTATTCTGTCTGGTAGTTAGTGTGGTGTTGCAGTGTTCTGTCTGGTAGTTAGTGTGGTGTTGCAGTGTTCTGTCTGGTAGTTAGCGTAGTGTTGCAGTATTCTGTCTGGTAGTTACTGTGGTGTTGCAGTGTTCTGTCTGGTAGTTAGTGTGGTGTTGCAGTGTTCTGTCTGGTAGTTACTGTGGTGTTGGTGTTCTGTCTTGTAGTGTGGTGTTGGTGTTCTGTCTGGTGGTTAGTGTGGTGTTGCAGTGTTCTGTCTGGTAGTTAGTGTGGTGTTGCAGTGTTCTGTCTGGTAGTTAGTGTAGTGTTGCAGTATTCTGTCTGGTAGTGTGGTGTTGCAGTGTTCTGTCTGGTAGTGTGGTGTTGCAGTCTTCTGTCTGGTAGTTGGTGTTGCAGTGTTCTGTTTGGTAGTTAGTGTGGTGTTGCAGTGTTCTGTCTGGTAGTGTGGAGTTGCAGTGTTCTGTCTGGTAGTGTGGTGTTGGTGTTCTGTCTGGTAGTTAGTGTGGTGTTCTGTCTGGTAGTGTGGTGTTGGTGTTCTGTCTGGTAGTTAGTGTGGTGTTGGTGTTCTGTCTGGTAGTTAGTGTGGTGTTGGTGTTCTGTCTGGTAGTTAGTGTGGTGTTGGTGTTCTGTCTGGTAGTTAGTGTGGTGTTGGTGTTCTGTCTGATAGTTAGTGTGGTGTTGGTGTTCTGTCTGGTAGTTAGTGTGGTGTTGGTGTTCTGTCTGGTAGTTAGTGTGGTGTTGGTGTTCTGTCTGGTAGTGTGGTGTTGGTGTTCTGTCTGGTAGTTAGTGTGGTGTTGCAGTGTTCTGTCTGGTAGTTAGTGTGGTGTTGCAGTGTTCTGTCTGGTAGTTGGTGTTGCAGTGTTCTGTTTGGTAGTTAGTGTGGTGTTGGTGTTCTGTCTGGTGGTTAGTGTGGTGTTGCAGTGTTCTGTCTGGTAGTGTGGAGTTGCAGTGTTCTGTCTGGTAGTGTGGTGTTGGTGTTCTGTCTGGTAGTGTGGTGGTGGTGTTCTGTCTGGTAGTTAGTGTGGTGTTGCAGTGTTCTGTCTGGTAGTGTGGTGTTGGTGTTCTGTCTGGTAGTTAGTGTGGTGTTGGTGTTCTGTCTGGTAGTTAGTGTGGTGTTGGTGTTCTGTCTGGTAGTTAGTGTGGTGTTGGTGTTCTGTCTGGTAGTTAGTGTGGTGTTGGTGTTCTGTCTGGTAGTTAGTGTGGTGTTGGTGTTCTGTCTGATAGTTAGTGTGGTGTTGGTGTTCTGTCTGGTAGTTAGTGTAGTGTTGGTGTTCTGTCTGGTAGTTAGTGTGGTGTTGGTGTTCTGTCTGGTAGTTAGTGTGGTGTTGGTGTTCTGTCTGGTAGTTAGTGTGGTGTTGGTGTTCTGTCTGGTAGTTAGTGTGGTGTTGGTGTTCTGTCTGGTAGTTAGTGTGGTGTTGGTGTTCTGTCTGGTAGTTAGTGTGGTGTTGGTGTTCTGTCTGGTAGTTAGTGTGGTGTTGGTGTTCTGTCTGGTAGTTAGTGTGGTGTTGGTGTTCTGTCTGGTAGTGTGGTGTTGGTGTTCTGTCTGGTAGTTAGTGTGGTGTTGCAGTGTTCTGTCTGGTAGTTAGTGTGGTGTTGCAGTGTTCTGTCTGGTAGTTAGTGTGGTGTTGCAGTGTTCTGTTTGGTAGTTAGTGTGGTGTTGGTGTTCTGTCTGGTGGTTAGTGTGGTGTTGCAGTGTTCTGTCTGGTAGTGTGGAGTTGCAGTGTTCTGTCTGGTAGTGTGGTGTTGGTGTTCTGTCTGGTAGTGTGGTGGTGGTGTTCTGTCTGGTAGTTAGTGTGGTGTTGCAGTGTTCTGTCTAGTAGTTAGTGTGGTGTTGCAGTGTTCTGTCTGGTAGTGTGGTGTTGGTGTTCTGTCTGGTAGTTAGTGTGGTGTTGGTGTTCTGTCTGGTAGTTAGTGTGGTGTTGGTGTTCTGTCTGGTAGTTAGTGTGGTGTTGCAGTGTTCTGTCTGGTAGTGTGGTTTTGGTGTTCTGTCTGGTAGTTAGTGTGGTGTTGCAGTGTTCTGTCTGGTAGTGTGGTGTTGCAGTGTTCTGTCTGGTAGTTAGTGTGGTGTTGGTGTTCTGTCTGGTAGTGTGGTGTTGGTGTTCTGTCTGGTAGTGTGGTGTTGCAGTGTTCTGTCTGGTAGTTAGTGTGGTGTTGCAGTGTTCTGTCTCGTAGTGTGGTGTTGCAGTGTTCTGTCTGGTAGTTAGTGTGGTGTTAGTGTTCTGTCTGGTAGTGTGGTGTTGCAGTGTTCTGTCTGGTAGTTAGTGTGGTGTTACAGTGTTCTGTCTGGTAGTGTGGTGTTACAGTGTTCTGTCTGGTAGTGTGGTGTTGGTGTTCTGTCTGGTAGTGTGGTGTTGGTGTTCTGTCTGGTGGTTAGTGTGGTGTTGCAGTGTTCTGTCTGGTAGTGTGGTGTTGGTGTTCTGTCTGGTAGTTAGTGTGGTGTTGGTGTTCTGTCTGGTAGTTAGTGTGGTGTTGGTGTTCTGTCTGGTAGTTAGTGTGGTGTTGGTGTTCTGTCTGGTAGTTAGTGTGGTGTTGGTGTTCTGTCTGGTAGTTAGTGTGGTGTTGGTGTTCTGTCTGGTAGCGTGGTGTTGGTGTTCTGTCTGGTAGTTAGTGTGGTGTTGCAGTGTTCTGTCTGGTAGTGTGGTGTTGGTGTTCTGTCTGGTAGTTAGTGTGGTTTTGGTGCTCTGTCTGGTAGTGTGATGTTGCAGTGTTCTGTCTGGTAGTGTGGTGTTGCAGTGTTCTGTCTGGTAGTTAGTGTGGTGTTGCAGTGTTCTGTCTGGTAGTTAGTGTGGTGTTGCAGTGTTCTGTCTGGTAGTTAGTGTTGTGCAGTGTCCTGTCTGGTAGTGTGGTGCAGTGTTCTGTCTGGTAGTGTGGTGCAGTGTTCTGTCTGGTAGTTAGTGTGGTGTTGCAGTGTTCTGTCTGGTAGTTAGTGTGGTGTTGCAGTGTTCTGTCTGGTAGTTAGTGTGGTGTTGCAGTGTTCTGTCTGGTAGTTAGTGTGGTGTTGCAGTGTTCTGTCTGGTAGTTAGTGTGGTGTTGCAGTGTTCTGTCTGGTAGTGTGGTGTTGCAGTGTTCTGTCTGGTAGTGTGGTGTTGCAGTGTTCTGTCTGGTAGTGTGGTGTTGCAGTGTTCTGTCTGGTAGTTAGTGTGGTGTAGCAGTGTTCTGTCTGGTAGTTAGTGTGGTGTTGCAGTGTTCTGTCTGGTAGTGTGGTGCAGTGTTCTGTCTGGTAGTAGTGTGGTGCAGTGTTCTGTCTGGTAGTAGTGTGGTGTTGCAGTGTTCTGTCTGGTAGTTAGTGTGGTGTTGCAGTGTTCTGTCTGGTAGTGTGGTGTTGCAGTGTTCTGTCTGGTAGTTAGTGTGGTGTTGCAGTGTTCTGTCTGGTAGTTAGTGTGGTGTTGCAGTGTTCTGTCTGGTAGTTTGGTGTTGCAGTGTTCTGTCTGGTAGTGTGGTGTTGCAGTGTTCTGTCTGGTAGTGTGGTGTTGCAGTGTTCTGTCTGGTAGTAGTGTGGTGTTGCAGTGTTCTGTCTGGTAGTTAGTGTGGTGTTGCAGTGTTCTGTCTGGTAGTTAGTGTGGTGTTGCAGTGTTCTGTCTGGTAGTTAGTGTGGTGTTGCAGTGTTCTGTCTGGTAGTTAGTGGCAAGGAATGCTTGTCATGTTTTCCCTGTTATATTCCGTCACAGGATGGGATACATACGTAGTGTTGAAATGTGTCAGCCTGAGCTAGGAACTTTCAGTAGGCTAATGAAGATATGAAGTGCTCCATTATGTTGTCTTCAGCTTCGGCAGGAGAACTGGAGTTACTTTCACTCAGAAATTGCTTTCTTAGAATTGCTTATCTCATACACGGGAGAAAAGGAATTTTTATAGCAATACCTCCATCCTAGAGCGGAGGTCAGAGAAATTATGAACAGAATACAGAGAGACACAGACAGACACAGTCAATTTACAGTTATCTCTTAGTCCATAACAGGATTCGAACCTGCGTACTCTACATCAAAATACACAGCACTTTCGCCTAGCTGAAGCAAGTCTTGTAATCCATACCCCGGAGCACCAGGCTTGTGATAAGTTATTTCGTCAAATCCTTAAATTATAAAATCTTTTTCGAAGTTCACTACATGTGGCAGGATTTGATGAAATAACTTAGCACAAGCCTGGTGGTCCGAGGTATGAGATACAACACATAGCTTCGGCTAGGCGCCCATACTTACCTGGGGTCTGGGTGTGTGGCGAAACTACTGTGTATTTTGATGCAAAGCACGCAGGTTCGAATCCTGTTCTGGACTGAGAGATGTTTATATACATCCTTACACACATACATGCATACATAAAAAATGGCAAGTGGGATAGACTAATATTTTCATGGCATATTTATCGTAGAATAAGTAAATGTCTCGGTGATAAAACCATTATAATCAGGAATCGTACAGTGCATAATAATATAGTAATGTTCGCCTCTGGTATATAATTGAAAATATAATGACATAACCAAAACACGAGAGAAAATGTAGAAAATAAGTAAAGAAAGCAGTAAGGATATGAAGTGTGTCCTTCAGTATTGTTTTCTTTAGGGATGGGACTATAATCAAAATTTTGCCGTGTTCATTATGTAAGGGAATGAATGCTTATTGTTTATTTTTTATTAAATAACTGACGGAGGTTAAATATTAAATATTTTAATTTCTCTCAAGATACCAGTGTCAGCTCGTCAATAATTACAGACAAATTTCCACAAATTTCTGAATCTCTCTACATAGTAATGTGGTGGAGACGATCGGAGATCATTTACGAAAATAAAAATAAGAATATTTGCAGTTATATTACACATCCAGCACTCGCAGTACTCTCTATTAAAGCTTTAAAAAACATTTTAGAAAAATGAAAAAAATACATTATTGCAGTAACTGGATACATTTACCTTTGATATACCTTGGATGAGCTTCGAGAGATTTTCCACTCCCGGAGCCTAGCCCTGCGCCAGGCTTGCCTGGTCAACCAGGGTGTTGTTGCTCGCTGCCCGCTGGCACACATATAGTTCACAACTAAATTAACTGATACATGATTTTCATTATGCAGATTAAAGTTTGAAAAAGCACATTGAAAAATATAATAAAAACATACCTTCTAATACCTCAAATTAAAAACAAACATTATAACAAAAATTAAAAATTCTGAAATTAAAACCGAGGATCATCTCCCCATTTTCCTGTGATGATGAGATTTGACTTCCCTCCAATACTGAACAATCTTTTAATATTAAAGAGGAGTAGACTAGGATATTTACTGGCTAGGATGCCACAGTTGGAACTATCGTCTGCTCTTTCCATCACAAGTAGATTTCGTATACTAGACAACGTTAGTGACATATTTGTCTTCCTTGTTTTTGTTTGTGGTAACATGAATACCAGCATGTTGTTTTTGAATACTATTTTTGTGATATGGAAAAGGATCCCGAGAGAGATGTTTGTGACGTGCTGTTGTTGGGAATGTTTGTGACATACTGTTGTTGGGAATGTTTGTGACGTGCTGTTGTTGGGAATGTTTGTGACGTACTGTTGTTGGGAATGTTTGTGACGTGCTGTTGTTGGGAATGTTTGTGACGTGCTGTTAAGAATGTTTGTGACGTGCTGTTGTTAAGAATGTTTGTGACGTGCTGTTGTTGGGAATGTTTGTGACGTGCTGTTGTTAAGAATGTTTGTGACGTGCTTTTGTTAAGAATGTTTGTGACGTGCTGTTGTTAAGAATGTCTGTGACGTGCTGTTGTTGGGAATGTTTGTGACGTGCTGTTGTTGGGAATGTTTGTGACGTGCTGTTGTTGGGAATGTTTGTGACGTGCTGTTGTTAAGAATGTTTGTGACGTGCTGTTAAGAATGTTTGTGACGTGCTGTTGTTGGGAATGTTTGTGACGTGCTGTTGTTAAGAATGTTTGTGACGTGCTGTTGTTAAGAATGTTTGTGACGTGCTGTTGTTAAGAATGTCTGTGACGTGCTGTTGTTAAGAATGTTTGTGACGTGCTGTTGTTGGGAATGTTTGTGACGTGCTGTTGTTGGGAATGTTTGTGACGTGCTGTTGTTGGGAATGTTTGTGACGTGCTGTTGTTGGGAATGTTTGTGACGTGCTGTTGTTGGGAATGTTTGTGACGTGCTGTTGTTGGGAATGTTTGTGACGTGCTGTTGTTGTGAATGTTTGTGACGTACTGTTGTTGTGAATGTTTGTGACGTACTGTTGTTGGGAATGTTTGTGACGTACTGTTGTTGTGAATGTTTGTGACGTACTGTTGTTGGGAATGTTTGTGACGTGCTGTTGTTGGGAATGTTGTGACGTGCTGCTGTTAAGAATGTTTGTGACGTGCTGTTGTTAAGAATGTTTGTGACGTGCTGTTGTTGGGAATGTTTGTGACGTGCTGTTGTTAAGAATGTTTGTGACGTGCTTTTGTTAAGAATGTTTGTGACGTGCTGTTGTTAAGAATGTCTGTGACGTGCTGTTGTTAAGAATGTTTGTGACGTGCTGTTGTTGGGAATGTTTGTGACGTGCTGTTAAGAATGTTTGTGACGTGCTGTTGTTAGGAATGTTTGTGACGTGCTGTTGTTAGGAATGTTTGTGACGTGCTGTTGTTAAGAATGTTTGTGACGTGCTGTTGTTAAGAATGTGTGTGACGTGCTGTTGTTAAGAATGTTTGTGACGTGCTGTTGTTGGGAATGTTTGTGACGTGCTGTTAAGAATGTTTGTGACGTGCTGTTGTTGGGAATGTTTGTGACGTGCTGTTGTTGGGAATGTTTGTGACGTGCTGTTGTTAAGAATGTTTGTGACGTGCTGTTGTTAGGAATGTTTGTGACGTGCTGTTGTTGGGAATGTTTGTGACGTGCTGTTGTTGGGAATGTTTGTGACGTGCTGTTGTTGGGAATGTTTGTGACGTGCTGTTGTTGGGAATGTTTGTGACGTGCTGTTAAGAATGTTTGTGACGTGCTGTTAAGAATGTTTGTGACGTGCTGTTAAGAATGTTTGTGACGTGCTGTTAAGAATGACGTGCTGTTGGGAATGTTTGTGACGTGCTGTTAAGAATGTTTGTGACGTGCTGTTAAGAATGTTTGTGACGTTCTGTTAAGAATGTTTGTGACGTGCTGTTGGGAATGTTTGTGACGTGCTGTTGTTGGGAATGTTTGTGACGTGCTGTTGGGAATGTTTGTGAGGTGCTGTTAAGAATGTTTGTGACGTGCTGTTGTTGGGAATGTTTGTGACGTGCTGTTGTTGGGAATGTTTGTGACGTGCTGTTGGGAATGTTTGTGAGGTGCTGTTAAGAATGTTTGTGACGTGCTGTTGTTGGGAATGTTTGTAACGTGCTGTTAAGAATGTTTGTGACGTGCTGTTGTTGGGAATGTTTGTGACGTGCTGTTAAGAATGTTTGTGACGTGCTGTTAAGAATGTTTGTGACGTGCTGTTGTTAAGAATGTTTGACGTGCTGTTGGGAATGTTTGTGACGTGCTGTTAAGAATGTTTGTGACGTGCTGTTAAGAATGTTTGTGACGTGCTGTTAAGAATGTTTGTGACGTGCTGTTAAGAATGTTTGTGACGTGCTGTTAAGAATGTTTGTGACGTGCTGTTGGGAATGTTTGTGAGGTGCTGTTAAGAATGTTTGTGACGTGCTGTTGTTGGGAATGTTTGTAACGTGCTGTTAAGAATGTTTGTGACGTGCTGTTGAGTATGTTTGTGACGTGCTGTTAAGAATGTTTGTGACGTGCTGTTGGGAATGTTTGTGACGTGCTGTTGTTGAGTATGTTTGTGACGTGCTGTTAAGAATGTTTGTGACGTGCTGTTAAGAATGTTTGTGACGTGCTGTTAATGTTTGTGACGTGCTGTTAAGAATGTGACGTGCTGTTAAGAATGTTTGTGACGTGCTGTTGGGAATGTTTGTGACGTGCTGTTGTTGGGAATGTTTGTGACGTGCTGTTGTTGGGAATGTTTGTGACGTGCTGTTAAGAATGTTTGTGACGTGCTGTTAAGAATGTTTGTGACGTGCTGTTGTTAAGAATGTTTGTGACGTGCTGTTAATGTTTGTGACGTGCTGTTAAGAATGTTTGTGACGTGCTGTTAAGAATGTGACGTGCTGTTGGGAATGTTTGTAACGTGCTGTTGGGAATGTTTGTGACGTGCTGTTGTTGGGAATGTTTGTGACGTGCTGTTGTGAAGAATATTTGTGACGTGCTGTTGTTGGGAATGTTTGTGACGTGCTGTTGTTGGGAATGTTTGTGACGTGCTGTTAAGAATGTTTGTGACGTGCTGTTGTTAAGAATGTTTGTGACGTGCTGTTAAGAATGTTTGTGACGTGCTGTTAAGAATGTTTGTGACGTGCTGCTGTTAAGAATGTTTGTGACGTGCTGTTAAGAATATTTGTGACATGCTGTTGTTAAGAATATTTGTGACGTGCTGTTGTTGGGAATGTTTGTGACGTGCTGTTAAGAATGTTTGTGACGTGCTGTTGTTAAGAATGTTTGTGACGTGCTGTTAAGAATGTTTGTGACGTGCTGTTAAGAATGTTTGTGACGTGCTGTTAAGAATGTTTGTGACGTGCTGTTGTTGGGAATGTTTGTGACGTGCTGTTGTTAAGAATGTTTGTGACGTGCTGTTAAGAATGTTTGTGACGTGCTGTTAAGAATGTTTGTGACGTGCTGTTGTTAAGAATATAAAATTATATGAAAGACAGTACACACGAAATATACAATATGTGCATTATGAACATTGTGCTCCATTCGGGAGCACAATGTTATTTTCCTGGGCAATACCCAGGAAAGTAATGTTGTGAAATCTACTTCAGGACCTGCAAACTCTCACTCAACAATGTGTCATAATTTAGCAAATGAAGAACAATGTTATGATTCAAATTGGCCGGCATTCCACGTGAAGGGAACGAGACGTATCACGCTTCCTGAATGTCAAGTTGAATATGCATACTTAATAACTATGCAACCAACAGATACTTGTTAGTGCCAGGAAGAGGAAAAATATGCTAAGAATATATCACCATTTAGAAGCCATGTTGGACAGGAATCAAAGCCAGTGGCGGCCTCATTAGTCACTGATAAGTCCAACAAGTCTCCTAGCACAGCAATTCCGTCATCTTTTGTGTTTGCAAATGCATAAGTTCTCAAAATGAGGAAAATAAATAGCTTTTATCAATGGTCTCCTCACTGAGTCAAACGCAGTGTTTGCAGCTTTTGCTGAGACCCACAAGATTATTTTGACAACGAGATGTGGATTCCTGAGTACAACCTGTTTAGACACGACTGAAAAAAAAAACCGGTAACGAGGGGGAGGTTAGCCTGTCTTAAAGTCTTTCATATGCACTGACATACTGACCTGAGCACCACATATCATGAAGTCGAAGTTTAAGCAGTTAAAATCGAAAACTAGATTTTAGTTATGCCTGTATATAAACTGCCAGACACAAATTTCCAGTAACTCAAAGATCAGCTACTAAAAATCTAGTGCTGTCTTGAAAACCTATCAAACCCGGCCCCAAATATTCTGCTACTTAGTTACTAATTTGAGAAATCTAAATTGGAATAATGTAGGACTGTAACAGCAGAGAAAGACCCGGGAGCTAGTTTAGACGAACAGTTTCACTCATTACAATTAATAAAACCTAAGCCAACAGATAGCAGAACCGACTAGATTAGAAAATACCATAGCCTTTATGTTATGAACAATGGATTATATTTCCGTGGACCGTAGAAAGGCATTTGATGCAATACCAAATGGTAAGCAGCAGAAATTAAAACAGGCTTAAAAGTCAGTGCTCGAGTGGGTGAAAGAGTACCTAAATGACAGCCGAGAGTAAAGATAAAGGATGAGACATGAATGGGAGTAACGGGTTGGGTTCTGCAAGGATCATTATTAGGACTTACTCTATTCCTTGTATGCATGAATAACCTACCAGAAGGATGATTGAGTTAGAGTACAGAATGGGCAGAGAGAAGCTGCAGATATAGTGAAAAATACTTGTGGGTGAATGTTCCTCGTAACATATCACCAGAATGACAGGTAAACTGTATAACAGCAGTGGCATATGTCAGATTATCTAACAGAACAGCAGAATACTTGTACAAGTTTAAGAAAGTATTTCTTTTGTCTTAAGGTGGTTGAAAGTGGAATGATTTAAATAAAGTTGTGGTGGAGGCAGACTCAGTACGTACCTGAAGGATGTTTCCAGGGATCAACGCCCTCGCTGTCTGGTCCCAGACCAGGGTTGCTGGTGGATCAAGGCCTGATCAAGCAGGGATATGGTGAGGAGAAGATAGTGAAGAGGAGAGTACAGTAGTGAGAGGCAGAAGTGAAGGTAGGAGGGAGGCGAGCGAGGTAACTGTTTTGATTATACTGATGACCATACTAGTGGCTGTGGGAGATGGGTCAGCTTCCTGCCTTCCCTCACACACCTGGTGAGTCAGGGCCTTGCCTGCCTCCACACCTGGTGAGTCAGGGCCTTGCCTGCCCTCACACATGGTGGGTCAGGGCCTTGCCTGCCCCAACACCTGGTGGGTCAGGGCCTTGCCTGCCCCCACACCTGGTGGGTCAGGGCCTTGCCTGCCCCCACACCTGGTGGGTAAGGGCCTTGCCTGCCTCCACACATGGTGGGTCAGGGCCTTGCCTGCCCTCACACATGGTGGGTCAGGGCCTTGCCTGCCCTCACACATGGTGGGTCAGGGCCTTGCCTGCCCCCACACCTGGTGGGTCAGGGCCTTGCCTGCCCCCACACCTGGTGAGTCAGGGCCTTGCCTGCCTCCACACCTGGTGAGTCAGGGCCTTGCCTGCCTCCACACCTGGTGGGTCTGGGCCTTGCCTGCCCCACACCTGGTGGGTCAGGGCCTTGCCTGCCCCCACACCTGGTGAGTCAGGGCCTTGCCTGCCTCCACACCTGGTGGGTCTGGGCCTTGCCTGCCCCACACCTGGTGGGTCAGGGCCTTGCCTGCCCCCACACCTGGTGGGTCAGGGCCTTGCCTGCCCCCACACCTGGTGGGTCAGGGCCTTGCCTGCCCCCACACCTGGTGGGTCAGGGTCTTGCCTGCCCCCATACCTGGTCTGTCAGGGCCTTGCCTGCCCCCACACAGGTGGGTCTGGGCCTTGCCTTCCCTCACACACCTAGTTGCTCAATGGCACTCGCTGTCCACACACAGTAAGTCAGTGACTGCCTGTCCACACACCTGGTGGGTCAGGGTCTTGCCTGCCCCCACACCTGGTCTGTCAGGGCCTTGCCTGCCCCCACACCGATGGGTCTGGGCCTTGCCTACCCTCACACACCTGGTGGGTCTGGGCCTTGCCTTCACTCACACACCTAGTTGCTCAATGGCACTCGCTGTCCACACACAGTAAGTCAGTGACTGCCTGTCCACACACCTGGTGAGTCAATGGCACTATCGTTCCTCATACACCTGGTGTGTCGTTCCTCACACACCTGGTGAGTCGGTTGCACTGTTGTTCCTCACACACCTGGTGAGTCGGTGATACTGTCGTTCCTCGCACCTGGTGAGTCGGTGGCACTGTCGTTCCTCACACCTGGTGAGTCGGTGATACTGTCGTTCCTCGCACCTGGTGAGTCGGTGGCACTGTCGTTTCTCACACCTGGTGAGTCGGTGGCACTGTCGTTACTAACACCTGGTGAGTCGGTGGCACTGTCGTTCCTCACACCTGGCGAGTCGGTGGCACTGTCGTTCCTCGCACCCCTGGTGAGTCGGTGGCACTCGTTCCTCACACCCCTGGTGAGTCGGTGGCACTGTCGTTCCTCACACACCTGATGAATCGGTGGCACTGTCGTTCCTCACCTGATGAGTCAGTGGCACTCACCTGAGTCGGTGGCACTCGCCTGGTGAGTTGGTGGCACTCGCCTGGTGAGTTGGTGGCACTCGCCTGGTGAGTTGGTGGCACTCGCCTGGTGAGTTGGTGGCACTCGCCTGGTGAGTTGGTGGCACTCGCCTGGTGAGTTGGTGGCACTCGCCTGGTGAGTTGGTGGCACTCGCCTGGTGAGTTGGTGGCACTCGCCTGGTGAGTTGGTGGCACTCGCCTGGTGAGTTGGTGGCACTCGCCTGGTGAGTTGGTGGCACTCGCCTGGTGAGTTGGTGGCACTCGCCTGGTGAGTTGGTGGCACTCGCCTGGTGAGTTGGTGGCACTCGCCTGGTGAGTTGGTGGCACTCGCCTGGTGAGTTGGTGGCACTCGCCTGGTGAGTTGGTGGCACTCGCCTGGTGAGTTGGTGGCACTCGCCTGGTGAGTTGGTGGCACTCGCCTGGTGAGTTGGTGGCACTCGCCTGGTGAGTTGGTGGCACTCGCCTGGTGAGTTGGTGGCACTCGCCTGGTGAGTTGGTGGCACTCGCCTGGTGAGTTGGTGGCACTCGCCTGGTGAGTTGGTGGCACTCGCCTGGTGAGTTGGTGGCACTCGCCTGGTGAGTTGGTGGCACTCGCCTGGTGAGTTGGTGGCACTCGCCTGGTGAGTTGGTGGCACTCGCCTGGTGAGTTGGTGGCACTCGCCTGGTGAGTTGGTGGCACTCGCCTGGTGAGTTGGTGGCACTCGCCTGGTGAGTTGGTGGCACTCGCCTGGTGAGTTGGTGGCACTCGCCTGGTGAGTTGGTGGCACTCGCCTGGTGAGTTGGTGGCACTCGCCTGGTGAGTTGGTGGCACTCGCCTGGTGAGTTGGTGGCACTCGCCTGGTGAGTTGGTGGCACTCGCCTGGTGAGTTGGTGGCACTCGCCTGGTGAGGTGGTGGCACTCGCCTGGTGAGTTGGTGGCACTCGCCTGGTGAGTTGGTGGCACTCGCCTGGTGAGTTGGTGGCACTCGCCTGGTGAGTTGGTGGCACTCGCCTGGTGAGTTGGTGGCACTCGCCTGGTGAGTTGGTGGCACTCAGCTGGTGAGTCGGTGGCACTCACAAACCTGGTGAGTCAGTGGCACTGTCTCATCTGGTGAGTCAGTGGCACTGTCTCATCTGGTGAGTCAGTGGCACTGTCTCATCTGGTGAGTCAGTGGCACTGTCTCATCTGGTGAGTCAGTGGCACTCTCACACCTGGTGAATCAGTGGCACTGTCTCACCTGGTCAGTGGCACTGTCCCCACACACCTGGTGGGTCAGTGACATTGCCTGTACCCACATTTGGTAAGTCAGTGACACTGCGTGCACCCACATTTGGTAAGTCAGTGACACTGCCTGCACCCACATTTGGTAGGTCAGTGACACTGCCTGCACCCACATTTGGTAGGTCAGTGACACTGCCTGCACCCACACTTGGTGGGCCAGGACACTGCCAGTGCCACTGTCTCACCTGGTGAGTCATTGGCACTCACACCTGGTGAGTCAGTGGCACCGTCTCACACACCTGGTGAGTCAGTTGCACTGTCTCACATACCTAGTGAGTCAGTGGCACTGTCTGCCACCACACATTTGGTGGGTCAGGACACTGCCTGCACCCACACTTGGTGGGTCAGGACACTGCCTGCACCCACACTTGGTGGGTCAGGGGTTAGGACACTGCCTGCACCCGCACCTGCTGGGTTAGGACACTGCCTGTACCCGCACCTGCTGGGTCAGAACACTTCCTGCACCCATACCTGTTGGGTCAGGACATTGCCTGCACCCACAACTGCTGGGTCAGGACACTGCCTGCACCCACACCTGCTGCGTCAGGATATCGTGGGGATTTGTAGGAGATATGAAGGTTGGAGATAAACACACTTGTTGGATGGTAACACTGTATTGCAGAGTGTGTAGGGAGAGAGCCCAAACTGCCTGTCTTGCCTGGCGTAGACCTATGCGTGGACTGAAGCCGATGTAGCGCATCCCACGCACTCATGCCGCATCACGTGGCGTCATACAAACTAGTCACTAGGCCTAGCAAAGGGGTCGTGTATGTAAAACATGTGGATGGTACTATGATACTCAGATAAGCTGTACAACACATGTAGGGGATCAGCAACTATGCTGACAAGGACACTGCCTGCACCCACACCTGCTTGATCAGGACACTGCCTGCACCCACACCTGCTTGATCAAGACACTGCCTGCACCCACACCTGCTTGATCAGGACACTGCCTGCACCCACACCTGCTGGGTCAGGACACTGCCTGCACCCACACCTGGGTCAGGACACTGCCTGCACCCACACCTGCTGCGTCAGGACACTGCCTGCACCCACACCTGCTGCGTCAGGACACTGCCTGCACCCACACCTGCCGTCAGGACACTGTAGGAATTGTTTCCAAACATTAAGATAACAAAATTCAGCTGAATGAGAAACACACAAGCAGTGGGATGCAAGGAATACACTAAGCGTTAACTCGATAAATGGAAATGTGTCAAGACTCTTCAAGACCCTGATGAACACAACTTCAATTGACTTTCACCAGTTGTCGAATTTGCCCCATTTGTCTCCACATTTTCCACGCCCTCCCATTAAACGTGAGAGGAACTAGTAACAGACCTCAAGTTGTCAAGAGGTAACTTGAAAAGTTGGGTTCTAGTGCCTGCGATGGAGTGCGTACTGCTAGCACCAGCAGCCAATTTGATCAGGCTACGAGCAGCAAGATCTCATCTGGGACCGGGACGTGGGGGCGACGAACTTCAAAATCGACAACTCTAGAGGAGCTCTTTGCTGCCCACGATGATCTCGTCCTAGCTGTCGAGTTTGGCACATCCTGGTTCAGGTTCTCACTCATATCCCTGGCTGATTCTTCACTACCCACTTATAGTGCACGAGATCCAGGAATGGTTAACCTTTAACCATGCGGATCCTAAGGACGTAGAGTTGTGTTGGTGTCCAGGACATGCAGAAGTCATGGATACTGAAGAGATTAATGTAAAACACCGGGTGAGCCTCAGATGATGAGGAAGACTGCTGTATCCAGGTCTCTGGAGCAGACGTCTCCTCCACACTGACTTTATGGATCTTGTACGTTGTTAGGTCACTGAGAAGGTGCAGGCTCGATGACTCCTACAAACGACTAACAAGCTGTGTAGGGCTTAGTAGGATGTGGGTATTTGATCAGCCATATTCCACAAAAATTGACACCTTGAGACTATTCTCTCACCAAGTTGAGGATTAGGCACACACCTCACACATGGAACCATGCTGGCGGATAATCTTGCTCTTTGTTCTCTGCGGCTTGTGACGTGCTACTGTACTGCAACACTTTACTGTGCGCATCTTCGTTCTTACTGAATGCGTTGGAGATTTGTAATTACTGGAGTTTCTCTGGTGATATCCGTGATATTTTAATATATGATTTTTATGTAATGCAATGATCTATCTAATCCACACTGGATTATATATTTTAATGTAAACTTTGCTACTTTATTGAATGAATTCGTATGAATGGTGCTTCATTAAATGTGGTGGCCTGTTAGTTTAAGTCAGTCGTTAAAGTAAATGCCAGTGTGAAACTTGTTCCTTCATAGTGCTTAATGATACTATTGTTCCAGTGCTCTTAAAATTTTGACAGTTTCTCTCTTGCAGGTGGGTACTGTGAGCATGACCTACCAGGAGTGTGGTACACTTGGTCCACTGCAGGTGGGTGATGGAACTATTGCCAGGTCTGATGGTATACTTGGTCCTCTGCAGGTAGGTGATGGAAGTGTTGCCAGGAGTGATGGTGTATTTGGTCTCCTGCAGGTGGGTTTTGGGAGCAATGTCTGGTAGGAGTAACCAAATAGAATGAGAGAAACACGTGATCTTTGTGTAATAAGTTCACCTTTCTTTCCGAGAACACGGTAAGGCAAATGTCACGACGACCAGGAAAATGACTGTTGATAATTAGGGTTTCTAAAAACAAGAGAAATAGTGTCAATGGTTAGAATGCTGTTCAGTGTTGACTGCTCCTTTCAGGGCAGGAGAGAGATCAAGACCTGGAAAAGATTCAGAGACAATTTATAGCCTGAATAGAGCCAATAAAGCATTTAAATTACTGGGAACGCCTCAAAGTCCTGAATGCATTTGTACATATATTACTACTTATTGCTTAGAATAAACTGAAGTTCCAGTTTGCTTTGTTTCCGCAGGCAGCATACAGTTCCTGCATAACTTTGATTGCATGTTCAGCACACTGATTACTTGATAAATTAGACACATGTGCAACTCTTGGGTATCTTTATTGAGGAAACGTTTCGCCACACAGTGGCGAAACGTTTCCTCAATAAAGATACCCAAGATTGCACATGTCTAATTTATCAACATGTCGGTTCTCTGAACCATTCATCTACACACTGATTACTTCTTGGTATATTAAGTGCAGACGGCTCCTGCTTCCAGTGATTTTTCAATGAGTTCAGTGTTTTTTTTTTTTTGTAAGATTTCAATATTTCTGACAAATTCTTGAAGTCATATTTATCGTACATCTGATCAGTAAACCAATAATCTGCCCAGGTGTATGAAATGAATCTGCATATCTTCTCCAAAGTCTTCCATCTTGTAGGTATAAGAATGAATGCAGTAATAGGTAGAATGGCTGTTGAATTCCACCTCGCATTGCTGATGTTTGGAATTTTCTAAAAGTTATTCAAAGGAAAATGCTCTTTTTCTTCAAAGAATCTAAACACTCGTGTTAGTACAAAAGCTTCATCTCTCTCCATCCTGATTTATGGAGGATCTCTTCTGTTCCATTAACAAACTGTGCCTTTAGTTCCTCATAATTCTTCACCACTTGGAATACAAATGGATACTCGATGTTTCGAGAACTGGTTTTAGTAGTTAGAGACTAACTGCTGCTTTAACACAGTTGAGGTATGAACAGATGTCTTCTTCGAGTGTCCAGGCATACACTAACATTCTTCACTATTTCTCTCATCTGGTGCCCAGCTTTGTGAAGCCCTATGATTTGAGCTATAATTTCAGTCGTTAAAGACTTCCTTTTACCCATAATCAAACATGTATGACCCCAAAACCAAAGGGAACACCAGACAAAAGATGGGGTGGATGAGAGAACAGCGCAACACTTCCTCTCACCACGGCAGCCACGTGAGCAATGAGAAGTCGCTGTAAGTGTGGCAGCAGGCCGTGACATCATACCTGGAGTCTACCTGGAGGTTATTCCGGGGATCAACGCTCCCCGGTGGATCAGGGCCTGATCAACCAGGCTGTTACTGCTGGCCGCACACAGTCCAACGTACGAACCACAGCCCGGCTGATCCGGCACTGACTTTAGGTATCTGTCCAGCTCTCTCTTGAAGGCGGCCAGGGGTCTACTGGTAATGCTAATGGCTGGTACCCAGCAGAATGCACTGACAAAAAAAATCAGTGCATTATGCAGCCACATTCTGATCAGCCACAGCCTGGCTAATCAGGTACTGATTTTAGGTGCCTGTCCAACGCCTTCTTGAAGACGGGCGGGTCTGTCAAGAAATGCCAACAGCATTTGGTGTTTCCTGGCAGTTACCCATCCAAGTACTAACCAAACCCAACGTTTCTTAACTTCGCTAAGTGGACGAGAAATGGTGCGTTCAACGTGGTATGGCCATTGATACAGCTCAAAATGAATGCCAAACTTTTCTCTAATAAAGCCTACACCAGTGGTGAAAGGTTGAAACCGATCGGAAAAGACATTCTCCAATATCTAAACAGATTCCAACGATTCCATTTTTTTTTAAATTTCAGTAAAATTTAAACGTTACTGAAATTTAAAAACATGGAATCGTTGAAATCCATTTATTTTTTTGAGAATCTCTTCCGATCGGTTTCCAACTTTCATCATTGGTTGGCCTTATTAGAGAAAAGTTTGGCATTCATTATGAGCTGTGTAAATTTCAATTTGCCAGTTTAGGAGGTTGTTTCCTTTGTAATAACTAGAGATGTTGTTCTTATCGGCTGCAAACCCTAAATGCTGGTGTATCTTAATTGGAAATATTTTTGTATTTTGGGCTGTGTAGATGTCTATTTGCCAATTTAAGTATTTTTGCCAAACTGGATTTTTTTTATGATAGGATTGTAGAGATTTGAAATAAATGTAATATAAATAAAAAGAGAAAATTGAAATAATCTCATGTTTAGGGTTTTAAATTGAATTTACTTGCAGGATATTGGTTTGTCAGAGATAACAAGAGTACCTCGTCAGTTTAGCTTCATCGCTGGTGTTTCGTAATGAAAGGTTTGAATTAGATTTGGGATGTGCTGATCTGTCATTTTTATTGAAGGGACTACGGTATTAATTTCCATGTGATGACTTGTGAATGTAGGTTCTGATTCCCTTCAAAATTTCAACACTGATATTAAACTGCATTGCAAACTTATGCCGCACTCTGCACTGTTCCAGTCGCGTGCATTGCGATACAGGGTACTGGAGGTATGCAATTCGGGGGGTACCTTTATCGGAGTGCACAGCGACTGAAATACACAGTTAAATTTTCAACACTATTCCAGTGTGACATTATAATTTGCTTTCATAAGTGTGTTGGGTGTGGCTGACATGTGTTGAGAGTAGGTGATGCAAGAAGACGTGTGTGCGTGTGTGCGTGTGTGCGTGTGCGTGTGTGTGTGCGTGTGTGTGTGTGTGTGTGTGTGTGTGTGTGTGTGTGGGTGTGTGTGTGTGGGTGTGTGTGTGTGTGTGTGGGTGTGGGTGTGCGTCTGTGTGCATGCGCATGCGCGCGCACACATCATGGAAGACAATCGACTGTGTGTATCATAGAAGACAATCTACTGTGCGGGTGTAATTCATCTCTCTCTCTCTCTCTCTCTCCCTCCCTCCCCCCCTCATCTCCCCTCTCCACTGTTTCCCGTCCCTCTCCCTCTTTCCTCCCCCCCCTTCCCCCTCCCTCGGTGTGTCTGTGTTGTAATATTGTTAAACACGTTTTAATAATATCAAGAACTTTCAGTGGGTTCACGGGTCCCTCAAACTTCACACTCATGTTACTTCTGAAGAGACCGGGATCCTTCACGCTTTGCTGCTGGTAAAGGGTTCTTGATCCAAGGGATTGTAACTACCTTCCTCGTCTCTGGATAAAACTAGACTGTCTTACTCTCTTCTACCGATTTTTTATTTTATTTTATTATCACACTGGCCGATTCCCACCAAGGCAGGGTGGCCCGAAAAAGAAAAACTTTCACCATCATTCACTCCATCACTGTCTTGCCAGAAGGGTGCTTTACACTACAGTTTTAGTGTTATTAAATAATAACGCCAGCAGCCAGGCTGGTAGACTGTGCAAAATACTCCCAGTGTAAAGTACGCAACATAACTCCTTGAAGGTGCAAGGTTCATCTCCCTCTCCACAAATATACCTGGGGGGTTTCAGGGGTCATCGCCCCTGAGGCCCGGTCCGTGACCAGACTTCGTGGTGGATCAAATTCTGATCAACCAGGCTGTTACTGTTGGCCGCACGTAAACCGACATGCGAACCACAGCCCGGCTGGTCAGGTACTGTCTTGAGGTTAGACTGTCTTACTCTCTTCTACCGATTTTTACAATGTTAGTATACAACAATGTTAGTATACAACAATGTTAGTATACAACAATGTTAGTATACAACAATGTTAGTATACAACAGTGTTAGTATACAACAGTGTTAGTATACAACAATGTTAGTATACAACAATGTTAGTATACAACAATGTTAGTATACAACAGTGTTAGTATACAACAATGTTAGTATACAACAATGTTAGTATACAACAGTGTTAGTATACAACAGTGTTAGTATACAACAATGTTAGTATACAACAATGTTAATATACAACAATGTTAATATACAACAATGTTAATATACAACAATGTTAATATACAACAATGTTAGTATACAACAGTGTTAGTATACAACAATGTTAGTATACAACAATGTTAGTATACAACAATGTTAGTATACAACAGTGTTAGTATACAACAATGTTAGTATACAACAATGTTAATATACAACAGTGTTAGTATACAACAATGTTAGTATACAACAATGTTAATATACAACAATGTTAGTATACAACAATGTTAATATACAACAATGTTAGTATACAACAATGTTAATATACAACAGTGTTAGTATACAACAATGTTAGTATACAACAATGTTAGTATACAACAATGTTAATATACAACAGTGTTAGTATACAACAATGTTAGTATACAACAATGTTAGTATACAACAATGTTAGTATACAACAATGTTAATATACAACAATGTTAGTATACAACAATGTTAATATACAACAGTGTTAGTATACAACAATGTTAGTATACAACAATGTTAATATACAACAGTGTTAGTATACAACAATGTTAGTATACAACAATGTTAATATACAACAATGTTAGTATACAACAATGTTAATATACAACAGTGTTAGTATACAACAATGTTAGTATACAACAATGTTAGTATACAACAATGTTAGTATACAACAATGTTAGTATACAACAATGTTAATATACAACAATGTTAGTATACAACAATGTTAATATACAACAGTGTTAGTATACAACAATGTTAATATACAACAGTGTTAGTATACAACAATGTTAGTATACAACAATGTTAATATACAACAATGTTAGTATACAACAATGTTAGTATACAACAATGTTAGTATACAACAATGTTAGTATACAACAATGTTAGTATACAACAATGTTAGTATACAACAATGTTAGTATACAACAATGTTAGTATACAACAATGTTAGTATACAACAATGTTAGTATACAACAATGTTAGTATACAACAATGTTAGTATACAACAATGTTAGTATACAACAATGTTAGTATACAACAATGTTAATATACAACAATGTTAGTATACAACAATGTTAATATACAACAGTGTTAGTATACAACAATGTTAATATACAACAGTGTTAGTATACAACAATGTTAGTATACAACAATGTTAATATACAACAATGTTAGTATACAACAATGTTAGTATACAACAATGTTAGTATACAACAATGTTAGTATACAACAATGTTAGTATACAACAATGTTAGTATACAACAATGTTAGTATACAACAATGTTAATATACAACAATGTTACAACATATAAATAACTAGTAACTTGGAGAAACATCATTGACTCAGCATTTTTATTTTTTTGATCTTTTAGTTATCCTATCATTTTCTTTGAGGTTGTAATAGTAACATTATGATCGTTGAATAACAAAGACACAATACCGTGACTGAAACAGTACACAACCCGCACATAGGAGTGAAGCTTACCACGACGTTTCGGTCCAACTTGGACCATTTACAGTCACACTAACGTAGTCGTAAGCTCCTTTCTCCCATGTGCGGTTTATTTGTGTAATGATCGTTAAAAGTGAGATCCTATAACATAGTCACTCCCAAATCTCGTAAATTGAACTTAGCTTTGTTGAGTAATTAGAGTTTCTCTTGTACTCCATTTCAGTTTATTTCCTCAGTTATGCTATAGATCAACTGAAATTTTTGCTCTCAGTGAACATGTCTGTAGCTCACTCGAAGGTTTGGTTTATATCTGCTTGAAGATTTGTTGTGCCCTCAGTCGATGCTACTCAAAAATTCTAGTAGAATCAGCAAAGGATATGGTGTTATGAATTAGGTCCCTGTGTTGTCAGATATAAAAATGAGAAACAGAAGGGGAAGGATTACTGTGCTTTGAGGAGCAGACCTTTTGCTGTGGCTGTTTCTGATTTCATTCTCTTTACTGTTACTCTGAAGTCTATTAATAAGTGAAGTATCCATCTATCCACACTTCCAGTTATTCCTTTTTGTATTAATTTTGTGTACTGTCACATCATGGTCGCATTTGTTGAAGGCTTTTGCAGTCAGTATATTTTACATCTGCATTTATCTTGCCTTCCAGTGCTTCCGAGACCCTGCCGTAATGGTCTAGCTAGGTATTGTGAAAAGCAGGAGCATCTTGCTCGAAACCCATGCCCCGAGATGTGCAATTTTGTGGCTCCGTGCATTGGGCAGTCTTCCTTACTAGGATCCATTCAAGGAGTTTGATGTATGACGTTAGTGCTATCACTATATTTTTGCAAGTGCTCTACTTCCAATATTGATTTCTTTCAAGTTTTGATGAATATGGAGTTCCACGTGTCTGCACCTCTGACAGAATCATGGGCATGCTATCAATGATTTCTTGAAAATCAAGTGGAGATGCAGGTACTTTGTTCATGTATCATCTCGTTCAGAAAGCTCTCGAAATCTGTTACACGTATAACACATTTAAAGGTGTGATGAATGGTTTTGAAAACCGACAAGTTGAAGAATTGAGACACTTAGGTAACACGTGGGGAATCTTTATTGAAGAAACGTTTCGTCACAGTGGCTTCATCAGTCCAGTACAAAGTAGAAATGGGTAAGGAGAGAAGTCCCTCAACCTGGAATCGATGTGTTCAGTCCATCACTCTTGTAGGAAATGCAGCATAGGGCCAGAGAGGTGGCTTATATACTGCAGTCAGATGAGTTGAAGCAGGATGCGGCGGGATCACAGTGGGATCTGCCACTAGTGTAAGTAGGTCGTCGTCCAAAGATTGGGCGAGCGTTGAAGTCTTTGTACCAAGATCCCATGATGTTGCAGTGTCTGACAGATGTGATGAATGGTATTCTTGTGTGCACATGAGTTTCGATGCTTGTGTGAATACTTAACTCCGTGTGGGTCCAGCCTGGTGTATTATGGGATATATTAGTGTAGGAAGGTGGTGTGGTGGTGGGTGTCACAGACAGGTCTGGAGACAGCTGCCCTCACCAGTGCTGTCACAGTGGACGCTCTTTACCGCCACGTAATGTACTTTTTTTTTATCTTGAACGTCTGGCAGATCCTCGGTTTTGTGTAAGTAATTATCATTTTTGTCACTTGGCGTTTCTCTGCACATGCAAGTTCAGTAGTTTATTAATGAGAGTTTGCCAGCTCCACTCGTGTCCCGGAGCGTGTTCAGGTACTTCTTTGTTTTTAATTATGATCCTTTTAATATACAGGATGAAAGCAAGCTGATAGGTGTGATACAGATATTTACGAAGAAGCTTAAAATAAGATTATTCATCAAAAATTTTCTTAAAGTAAAGAACAAAAAGGCACAATACCATGACTGGAACAATATACAAATAACCCGCACAGAGAAAGGAACGACGTTTCAGTCTGACTTGGACCATTTGTAAATGGTTCAAATCTGACCGAAAAGTCGTCTTAAGCTCCTCTCTCCTATGTGGGGGTTATTTGCCTTGAAAAGTAAAATATGGATGTACACCTCTGCCTTCAAGTATTGTTTGTAGGCCAGAGAAGGTGGTCACACACTGAGCTTGCCAGCGATCGAGTCCAGGTCCAGCGTTCACAACGGTCCAGTAAAACTTTTTTTTTATGGAGTTTTGTTGAGAGTTTCACTATGGACACTGGATATTATACACCACCATCTTGCCATAGAGCAGGTGGCTCAGTAGGTTGGCATGTGAATAATACCTGCGTTAGGACACTATTTCCAGAGGATGACAACGTAAGAACTATAATAATTTTATTGGTAATGCCAAAATTTTGGTAGATAAATAACAGACAAACACATCTTGGATAGTTTCAAAATTGAATATCAATATGGTATACAATACCGACAGGATGGTAAGTAGGACACACAGACAACAGTTAGGCAACTTTATTCCGAAACGTTTCGCCTACACAGTAGGCTTCTTCAGTCGAGTACAGAAAGTAGGAAGGAGCAGTAGAGATGTGAAGACAATGTAATTAGTCCATCACCCTTAAAGTCGTAGATTTGAGGTTGTCAGTCCCTCAGCCTGGAGAAGAGTTCTGTTCCATAGTCTGAAACAAACTGAAGACCAAGCGACAGTGTGAAGACTTACATACTGTCGGAAGGAGAGGTGCAGAGTGGTAGTAGAGAGAATGTAGACACTGAGAGGTCACGTCCCTCTCAGATCAAACAATTCTCACTTGAAAAAGTTGTCCAGGGTGTTCTGTCTTCTGTACCAAGAAGGGTGATGGACTGATTACATCGTCTTCACATCTCTACTGCTCCTGCCTACTTTCTGTACTCGACAGAAGAAGCCTATTGTGTAGGCGAAAAGTTTCATAATAAAGTTGCCTAACTGTTGCCTGTGTGTCTTACCTACCAACCAGTTTGAAAATTGCTTATTTGGGCATAAATAAATGCCAATAGGGAAGTATAACCCCCAGGCCAGGCTGTGACAGTAAAAATCTTCAAACCGTTCATAGGTACAGTAACTCACGAAAACATAATTACTATTGTTTTGAAAGTTCTTCTTATCCATCCAATCATTTTCCTCGCAGTTTTGATAATGACACTTTTGTTGTCCTTGAAGGTGAGATCCTCTGACATTATTACTCCTAAGTCTATTGTGTGTGGTTAGAATTTCTTATATTGCTTTCTAACTCTTATTTACTTGCGTTTTCTATTACGGAGTAGCTGGAATTTGTCATTAAATCATCTTATTTTCTGCGGCCCATCGGAAAACTTGGTTTACATCGATCACTCATTTGATTTTGAAAAGGCTGAGGTTGTATCAAGCAGTTCTATGATGGTTCAGCGAAATATAACTGAATCAAGCTTCATAAAAAATAGTTTTGATTGCAATATGAATACAAGTTCAGGGTTGTAAAGTAAAAGGACACAAGTGCAACTAATGTGACATTTTATTGTGGCAACGTTTCGCTCTCCAGGAGCTTTGTCAAGCCGTTACAAACAGTACATGTACACAGAGGGTATATATAGGCTCAGAGTGAGGTGCAATACTAGTGGTAGTAGTAGTAGTGATATTAGTAGTAGTAGTAGTAGTAATAGTAGTAGTAGTAATACAATATGTTAGAACAATTAACTTGTACATGAGTAAAAGGATATAAAAGCTATGACTTGGGAAACAAAAATAGGTTAGACAAATATTTCTATTGGAGGCTGGATAGAGGCAGCCTGTTTCAATGTTCATTCTCTGTAATGTGCTTGTGTAGTATTAACAGGAGAGACTATGTGATGGCAGGGTTTACTGTTTTCAGGAGGATTCTTGCTAAGACTTCAGAGATGGTGAAGCTGCCTTTGTTTTGTTTAATTGTATTAGAAACAGCTATTAGTGAAGATTCAAGGCACTTGCGTCTGCGGAAATTAGTTTATTTTCCTCGACGTCCTCATTCACAAAGTAGACAACCTAAGATTTCAAGTTTATCGGAAACCTACCAGTAAAAATGATCTCTCACACTTCTATTCCAGTCAAGATACTAGACCAAAAGAGGCATCATCATCGGGTTTTTCCTAAGAACATACCGAATTTGTAGTCCTGAGTATCTTGACGAGGAATGTAC
>NC_091305.1:32235707-32278207 GCF_038502225.1 Cherax quadricarinatus
AAGTATGGTAACACCATCATGGTGGTGGTTGGCGGCAGGTATGGTAAAACCACCAAAGTAGTGGTTTTGGTGGTAGGATTCAGGTATGGTAACACCACCAGGGTGGTGGTGGTAGGACACAAGTATGGTAACACCATCAGGGTGGTTGAGATGGTAGGAGGCAGGTATGGTAACACCACCAGGGTAGTGGTGGTGGTAGGAGGCACGTATGCTAACACCACCAGGGTGGTAGTGGTGGTAGGACGCAGGTATGGTAACACCATCAGGGTGGTGGTGGGAGGAGGCAGGTATGGTAACACCATCAGGGTGGTGGTGAGAGGAGGCAGGTATGGTAACACCATCAGGGTGGTGGTGGGAGGAGGCAGGTATGGTAACACCATCAGGGTGGTAGTGATAGGCAGGTATCCAGGGTCGTGGTGATGGTATGAGGCAGGGATGGTAACACCACCAGGGTGGTGGTGGTAGGTGGCAGGTATGGTAACACCACCAGGGTGGTGGTGACCTTATGTGCTGTCCCTCCTGAGTTGCCAGCAAGGAACATAATTACTGGTGACCTTGACCCAGACATGACAGTTACACTACTCCAGTTACACCTTGCGTTTACATTCATGGAAGAGAGTTGTTAGTCTTAATATTACTGCTTAACTTGCCTCCAAGTTAATTTAGTCTAGGTGCCTGTTACACCTGGCACAGTATGTGTACGTTATTGATTTAACATTCCCCTGAAGGTTGCTCGGGTCTCACACGAAAGCTTGTTCGTTTTTCTTTTTTTCTTGCGTCCCTGCTTTGTAGCATCACATATTCTGCTCTAAAGCAACTCATTGTATTTGAATATTGTGTTTTTGTGACCAAAGTCTTCCTCACAGAAGAATTGCTAGATCAAGCGCAGTATTCAAGAGGAAACTGGATGACTACTAGGATCTGCATGAGGCTGTCATCTGCTAAGGACACGGTTAATCTCCAAGAAGATATAAACAAAGTTTTCCAGTGGACAACGGAAAACAATATGTTGTTCAATGAGGACAAATTCCAACTACTCCGTTATGGAAAACTGGAGGAGATAATAACTAGAACAGAGTATACTACAGACTGGCCATACAATAGAGAGGAAAAATATTGTAAGGGACCTGGGAGTAGTAATATCTGAGGATCTCACTTTCAAGGATCACAACAGTGCCACGATCACAAGTGCAAAGAAAATGATAGGATGGATAATGAGAACGTTCAAAACGAGAGATGTCAAGCCAATGATCCTTTTCAAATCAATTGTTCTCTCTAGGCTGGAATACTGCTGTACATTAACATCTCCATTCAAAGCAAGTGAAATTGGAGATCTAGAGAGTGTACAGAGATCCTTTACTGCACGTATAAGTTCTGTCAAGCACCTTAACTACTGGGAACGCTTGGAAGCACTTGACTTGTACTCTTTGGAACGCAGGAGAGAGAGATATATCATAATCTACACTTGGAAAATCCTGGAAGAAATGGTCCCGAATCTGCACACAGAAATCACTCCCTACTAAAGTAAAAGACTGGGCAGGCGATGTAAAATACCCCCAGTTTAAAGTAGGGGCGTCATTGGTACACTAAGAGGAAACACCATAAGTGCCCGGGGCCCAAGACTGTTCAACAGCCTCCCATCAAGCATTAGGGAAATTACCAATAAACCCCTGGCTGCCTTCAAGAGAGAGCTAGACAGATACCTAAAGTCAGTGCAGGATCAGCCGGGCTGTGGCTCGTACGTTGGACTGCCAAGAATTCTGTTAGCTTTAATGTGAGCACTAATGCACTGTTGTCTTGGTTTTAGATTAATGCTAACCAGAACTCCAAAATCCTTTTTGCAATCAGTATTATTAAGATCTACATTATTTAGTTTATATGTGGCATGGTTATTTTCCTGTCCAGCATTTAGAACTTTGCATTTGTCTATATTAAACTGCATCTCCGACCATTGCATCAGTCTATTCAAATAATCCTGGATTGCTCTAGTGTTCTCATTAGAATGAATTGGACGGCCTATTTTGGCGTCATCAGCAAATTTGCTTATGTCGCTATTTATTCCCTCATCTATGTCGTTTATGTAAATTGTGAACAACAGTGGGCCCAACACTGACCCCTGAAGAACACCGCTTGTGACGTGCCCCCATTCTGATTTCTCTCCATTTATGCAAACTCTCTGCTGCCTATTTGTCAACCATGCCCCTACCCAGGAAAAATTTTCTCCTATTCTGTATGCCTTAAGTTTCCTCAATAGCCTCTGGTGTGGAACTCTATCGAAAGCCCTACTGAAATCCATGTACACAATATCATATTCATTACCATGATCTAGCTCCTCAAACACCTTAGTGAAAAAAAATAATAAATTCGTAAGACAGGAATGCCCCTTTGTAAAACCATGTTGAGATTCATAAATCAATCTGTGCCTATCAAGATGGCTATGAATTGCTTCGGCAATTATTGATTTCATAAATTTTCCCACTATGGAGGTAAGGTCTATAGTTTGAAGCCAAGGACCTGTCACCTGTCTTGTAAATAGGTATTACATTTGCCATTTTCCACTTATCAGGCACTATGCCAGTTTGTAGCGATATGTTATAAAGATTAGCCAAAGGTATGCTAAGTTCCTCTTTACATTCCTTAAACACCTTTTCAAACAGTTCATCAGGGCCTCGGGATTTGTTAGGTTTTAGTTTCTCTATTTGTCTGAGGACCATGTCACTAGTTACCGCAATCGTGCATAGTTTATTATCATCCTGTTCTACATAATCTATTATTTCAGGAATATCGCTAGTATTTTCCTGGGTGAAAACTGAGAGGAAGTAGGTATTGAGAATTTCACACATATCCTTATCACTGTCAGAGATCTGACCAGAGTTACTCTTAAGTGGGCCAATCTTGTCCCTAATCTTACTTCTGTATACCTGAAAGAACCCTTTTGAGTTAGTCTTTGAATCCCTTGTGACCTTGGCCTCATAATCCCTTTTTGCTTTTCTTATTCCTTTTATTTCTCTCTTTAATTGAATATGTTGATTTCTTAACTGCCCATCCCCTCTTTTGATATGCCTGTATGTGCCTCTCTTTTGACCAATGAGATGTTTCAATCTATTGTTCATCCATTTGGGATAATTTTTGTTAGATCTAATTTCCCTACTCTGAACAAAAGTTGTCTGGGCAGCTAGAACTATGCTCTGAAAAAGTCATATTGGCAACCAAGATCACCTACCTGACCCATAGTCAGGACATCCCAATTTAGCCCACCCAGGTAATTTTTTAGTCCCATGAAGTCTGCCAAGCGAAAATCTGGGACAGAGATTTTATTGCAGTTATCCGGGTGATTCCATGATATATTGAAACTAAGTGATTTGTGATCACTTTCCCCAAGCTCATCATTAACATAAAGATTATTAATTAGTGAATCTTTGTTGGCAAGAACCAAGTAAAGCAGATTGTTTCGTCTAGTTGGTTCCGTCACAACCTGTTCTAAAAAGCAATCCTGAACGTTATCAAGAAAGTCACTCGACTCAAGATTTGTCTAAAGTTAAAATCTCCCATTATCACAACATTTTCATATCTAGATGCCTTATGAATTTCGTTCCGTAACAGCTTACTGCACTCCCTATCAAGGTTTGGGAGCCTATAAATCACACCTAAAATTAATGTCATGACCCCTCGAGAAACTGTAGCCAAACAGATTCTGTGTTCGATGTTTCTAATCTTACATCATGTCTAAGACGACAATTTAAATTTTCTCTGACATCACCACTCCACCACCCTTCCTGCTGACCCTATCAGTGTGGAATAGTTTATAACCCTGTATGTTGCATTCAGAAGGCATTTCTCTATCTTTCAGGTTGAACTAGGTCTCTGTTATACCAATAATATCTACATTACCTACACTTGCAAGTAATCTTAGCTCATCTATCTTATTTCTTAGACTCCTACTATTTGTATAGTAAACCTAAAGGGAGCTAGTCACTCATTGCCCTCTGCTATCTCTCTTTGCTTGTTGATCAATTGATTTGCCATTACTAGCAACTTTATTTTGAATATTGTCTTTTAAACATATCCCTGAGTTATCCCAGTAATAACTGCTGTTTTTAACCCAAATACTGCAGCCTAATTGTTTCCCACAAACACCCATACCTCTATAATCTATCAGTTTAAATTCGTAAACAAGTCATCAGTTACCGTCTCAATCGAATTGGCTAATGCAACCACTCCATCCCCAGTGAGATGAACCCCATCCCTTGCATACATATCACATTTGCCAAAGAATAGGTCCCAGTTATCAATGAATGGTATTGTAAGTTCCTTGCAGTACCTGTCTAGCCAGCAATTTATACCAATTGCCCTAGACATCCATTCATTGCCCACTCTTTTTCTAGGCAAGATGCTACATATGACTGGGATCCCTCCTTTAGACCTAACTACTTCTATGGCTGACCTGTACTTGTCCAGCAGCTCCTGTCTCCTGCCCTTCCCAATGTCATTACCCCCAGCACTAAGATAATGGGCTTGTTCCCATTACCTGCTGACTATGTCACCAACACCTGCTCCAAGAAGGCACACCCTCTGACCTTTCTGTCTGTTACGAAAAGCACGGTCCATATATCTTACCTGAGAATCTCCTATTAAAATATTACCCTGATTAGCAGGGGAATCAGTGGTACCTTCAACCTCACTAACCACTGAAGTGCACTCGTCCTGGAGAACAGAGAATCGATTTCCTACCTTCACATCTTCTCTGTTAAACCCTCCTTATCTTCCTTCTTCCTGAACTGTGAACCACTTGCCACTTAAAGCGGCTGCCACTATCACTGCTAGTGACCATTTCCTCCTTACCAGCTAAATCCTTCTCACACTCCCAAACTCGTCTAGGCAAAGCTTCTGCCTCCTATTTCCCTTCTGAAGAAGTAGAACTTACTTCTTCATCACTTTAACCTGAGATTCTAAAACACTACAAGCCATGGTGCTTGGTAACACCCCACGCAAACTCCCAGAGCTTAGGACAGGTATGACCACAGGTGACCACTGACCTCACTAGTATCTTCCTGTGTGAAAACTGAGAGGAAGTATGTGTTAAAAATTCTACACATTTCTTTATCACTGTCTTTGAGCTGACCCGAGTAACTTTTGAGTGGGCCTATCTTGTCCCTGATCTTCTGTATACCTGAAAGAATCCTTTTGGGTTAGTCTTCGAATCTCTTGCAACTTTAACCTCATAGTCTCTTTTTGCTTTTCTTATTCCCTTTTTTATTTCTCTAACTGAATATATTGATTTCTTAATTGCCTCTCTCCTCTTTTGATATGCCTCTCTTTTGACCAGTGAGATGTTTTAATCTATTGTTCATCCATTTAGGATCATATTTGTTTGACCTGTTTTCCCTATTTGAAACATAAGTTGTCTGAGCAGCTAGGACTATGCTCTGGAAAATGTGATGTCGGCAATCATCACCTCCTACCTGACCCATAGTCAGATCATTTCAGTTCAGCTCACCCAGGTAGTTTTTCAGTCCTATGAAATCAGCCAAGTGAAAGTCAGGGATAGAGACTTGATTGCCATTATTAGGGCATTTCCATGATATATTAAAACTGAGTGATTTGTGACCACTCCCCAAGCTCATCATTAACCTCAAGATTATTAATTAGCGATTCCCTGCTGTCAAGAACGTCAAGCAGGCTATTTCCTCAAGTTGGTTCTGTCACAAACTGTTTTGAAAACAAAATCTTGAACTGTATCAAGTCACATGACTCTAAATTTCCTATCAAATGCTCCAATCAGTTTGTCTAAAGTTAAAATCTTCCCTTAGCACAACATTTTCGTATGTAGATGCCTTACGAATTTCGTCCCATAGAAGTTTACTGCACTCTCTATCAAGATTTGGGGCCCTGTAAATCACACCCAGGATTAGTTTTTCATGGCCCTCGGGAAGCTGTAACCAGATTCAGTGGCTGACGCTTCTAATTTTATATCCTGTCTAACACAGCAATTTAAATTGTCTCTGACATACATCGCTACTCCACCACCCTTCCTGTTGACCCTATCAGTGTGGAATAATTTATAGCCTTGTATGTGACATTCAGAAGGCATGTCTCTATCTTTCAGATTGAGCCAGGTCTCTTATAGCAATAATATCTGTTTCCTGCACTTGCAATTAATCTTAGCTCATCTATCTTATTTCTTCAACTCCTGCTATTAGTATAGTAAACCTCCCTTTGTTTGCTGACCTGATCCATTGTCTTTATAACTTCATGATAAATGTCTTTTATACATTTATTGTCTTAACCCTAGTGTTGCAACCTGTCTGTTTCCCACACACACCCATACCTCTATCTTCTATCAGTTTAAAATCCTAAACATGTCAACAATGGCCCTCTCGATCGAGTTCAGAAGTGCTACCACCCCTGCCCCAGAGAGATGTACCTCATCCCTTGCATACATGTACCCCATCCCTTGCATACATATCAAGTTTGCCATAAAAGTTGTCCCAGTTGTCAATGAATGAGATTGCAAGTTCCTTGCAGTGTCTGTCTAGCCAGCAATTTACACCAATTGCCCTAGACATCCATTCATTGCCCACTTCCTTTCTAGGCAAGATGCTACACATGATTGGGACCCTTCCCTTAGACTTAATTAATATTTAGGTGACCTGTGCTTATCTAGCAGCTCTTCTCTCCTACCCTTCCCAATATCATTTCCACCAGCAATGAGACAGATAATGGGCTTGTTCCCATTGTCTGACATTATCCAACCTGTTGACTGTGTCACCAACACCAGCTCCAGGGAAGCACACACACACACTCTCTCATCATCTTATTCCTATTACAGAAAGCACGGTCCATGTATCTTACATGGGTGTCACCAACCACAAGAATTCGCGTACCTCTATTAGTAGAGGAAGTAGTACCTTTACCTTCACTGGCCACTGAAGTACACTCATCCTGAAGAACAGAGAAGCGATTTCCTACCTTCAAATCGTCTCTCTTCACTTACCGTATTTTGATGCTCCTCCCATTACTGTGTATGTGTATTATTCGTAGTATTATTCATGTATTATTCATAGCCATCCGGTTGCAAGTTTCATCATCCAGGCTGTTGGTGCTAGCTGCACGCAATCCGACGTATACACCACAACCTGGCTGATTAGGAGCTGGTAGTATAACAAGGATTTAATTCTGTGTTAAACCAAGATCACAGTCTGAGGGTGGGAAGGGAGGGGGTGGCTAAAAAATAGCATGGTGAAACAATGAAATAAGTCTTTAAAAACGTAAGATTCTTAGTATGCATGTGAAATTTCTTATACTGTCGTGCTTTGTGGTCATTGAAAATTAGAGACAAAAAAGTAATTGCCTCTAGACTAGTAGGTCATTGAGGGTATCATAAAGTATTCCAGTATGAGCTTAGTAGCTACGGCAGTCTCACTGTTCTTATTCCAGCAGCATTGGTGTTACTGTTGCAACATGCTTAAGAATTCTCATACAGGCGAAATTATTTACATTGTTTCTACGTCCACAGCAGGATTCGAACCTGCAAACTCCGTATCAGAGTCCACAGTACTTTACCATGGAGCCAGACCCCAGGTAAGCATGGGCGCCTAGCTATAGCTAGACGATGTTACCCCATACCCCGGGGCACCAGGCTTGTTTACGAATTGTTAAGCATTTCAAATCTCTTTCGTTGTCCACTGCATGTGGCAGGATTTCAGGAAATAAGTTTGAAAACAAGCCTGGTGCCCCAGGGTATGGGGTAACATCGTCTAGCTACGGCTACTTGGGATCGGGCTCCATGGTAAAGTACTGTGGACTCTGATACAGAGTTTGCAGGTTCGAGTCCTGCTGTGCACGTAGAGACATTGTAGTATATATATTTTTTTCATAGAGGGAGGTACCACCTCTAGAACGTTACTGGGGACCCTCATCCTCAGAAAAGACAATAAACGTACCTTAGAAAAAAACTTAAGGTTTATATATATATATATATGCAAGGAATTCGCGAGAGCATGCGAAATATACACAAACACTGATCTCTGGCTGAAGGAGACTCGAACCTACGAACCTTAGGACAAGGTACGCAGTGCTTTACCAATCTACCCACACTGGTCCAGTGTGGGTAGATTGGTAAAGCACTGCGTACCTTGTCCTAAGGTTCGTAGGTTCGAGTCTCCTTCAGCCAGAGATCAGTGTTTTATATATATATATATATATATATATATATATATATATATATATATATATATATATATATATATATATATATATATATATATATATATATATATATATGATGATTGCTGATGTTATGAATGAAAAGAAGTTGGATGTCCTGGCCCTAAGCGAAACAAAGCTGAAGGGGGTAGGAGAGTTTCAGTGGGGGGAAATAAATGGGATTAAATCTGGAGTATCTGAGAGAGTTAGAGCAAAGGAAGGGGTAGCAGTAATGTTAAATGATCAGTTATGGAAGGAGAAAAGAGAATATGAATGTGTAAATTCAAGAATTATGTGGATTAAAGTAAAGGTTGGATGTGAGAAGTGGGTCATAATAAGCGTGTATGCACCTGGAGAAGAGAGGAATGCAGAGGAGAGAGATTTTGGGAGATGTTAAGTGAATGTATAGGAGCCTTTGAACCAAGTGAGAGAGTAATTGTGGTAGGGGACCTGAATGCTAAAGTAGGAGAAACTTTTAGAGAGGGTGTGGTAGGTAAGTTTGGGGTGCCAGGTGTAAATGATAATGGGAGCCCTTTGATTGAACTTTGTATAGAAAGGGGTTTAGTTATAGGTAATACATATTTTAAGAAAAAGAGGATAAATAAGTATACAAGATATGATGTAGGGCGAAATGACAGTAGTTTGTTGGATTATGTATTGGTAGATAAAAGACTGTTGAGTAGACTTCAGGATGTACATGTTTATAGAGGGGCCACAGATATATCAGATCACTTTCTAGTTGTAGCTACACTGAGAGTAAAAGGTAGATGGGATACAAGGAGAATAGAAGCATCAGGGAAGAGAGAGGTGAAGTTTTATAAACTAAAAGAGGAGGCAGTTAGGGTAAGATATAAACAGCTATTGGAGGATAGATGGGCTAATGAGAGCATAGGCAATGGGGTTGAAGAGGTATGGGGTAGGTTTAAAAACGTAGTGTTAGAGTGTTCAGCAGAAGTTTGTGGTTACAGGAAAGTGGGTGCGGGAGGGAAGAGGAGCGATAGGTGGAATGATGTAAAGAGAGTAGTAAGGGAGAGAAAGTTAGCATATGAGAAGTTTTTACAAAGTAGAAGTGATGCAAGGAGGGAAGAGTATATGGAGAAAAAGAGAGAGGTTAAGAGAGTGGTGAAGCAATGTAAAAAGAGAGCAAATGAGAGAGTGGGTGAGATGTTATCAACAAATTTTGTTGAAAATAAGAAAAAGTTTTGGAGTGAGATTAACAAGTTAAGAAAGCCTAGAGAACAAATGGATTTGTCAGTTAAAAATAGGAGAGGAGAGTTATTAAATGGAGAGTTAGAGGTATTGGGAAGATGGAGGGAATATTTTGAGGAATTGTTAAATGTTGATGAAGATAGGGAAGCTGTGATTTCGTGTATAGGGCAAGAAGGAATAACATCTTGTAGGAGTAAGGAAGAGCCAGTTGTGAGTGTGGGGGAAGTTCGTGAGGCAGTAGGTAAAATGAAAGGGGGTAAGGCAGCCGGGATTGATGGGATAAAGATAGAAATGTTAAAAGCAGGTGGGGATATAGTTTTGGAGTGGTTGGTGCAGTTATTTAATAAATGTATGGAAGAGGGTAAGGTACCTAGGGATTGGCAGAGAGCATGCATAGTTCCTTTGTATAAAGGCAAAGGGGACAAAAGAGAGTGCAAAAATTATAGGGGATAAGTCTGTTGAGTGTATCTGGTAAAGTGTATAGTAGGGTTATTATTGAAAGAATTAAGAGTAAGACGGAGAACAGGATAGCAAATGAACAAGGAGGCTTTAGGAAAGGTAGAGGGTGTGTGGACCAGGTGTTTACAGTGAAACACATAAGTGAACAGTATTTAGATAAGGCTAAAGAGGTCTTTGTGGCATTTATGGATTTGGAAAAGGCGTATGACAGGGTGGATAGGAGGGCAATGTGGCAGATGTTGCAGGTGTATGGTGCAGGAGGTAGGTTACTGAAAGCAGTGAAGAGTTTTTACGAGGATAGTGAGACTCAAGTTAGAGTGTGTAGGAAGGAGGGAAATTATTTCCCAGTAAAAGTAGGCCTTAGACAAGGATGTGTGATGTCACCGTGGTTGTTTAATATATTTATAGATGGGGTTGTAAGAGAAGTAAATGCGAGGGTCTTGGCAAGAGGCGTGGAGTTAAGAGATAAAGAATCACACATAAAGTGGGAGTTGTCACAGTTGCTCTTTGCTGATGACACTGTGCTCTTGGGAGATTCTGAAGAGAAGTTGCAGAGATTGGTGGATGAATTTGGTATGGTATGCAAAAGAAGAAAATTAAAAGTGAATACAGGAAAGAGTAAGGTTATGAGGATAACAAAAAGATTAGGTGATGAAAGATTGGATATCAGATTGGAGGGAGAGGGTATGGAGGAGGTGAATGTATTCAGATATTTGGGAGTGGACGTGTCAGCGGATGGCTCCATGAAAGATGAGGTAAATCATAGAATTGATGAGGGGAAAAGGGTGAGTGGTGCACTTAGGAGTCTGTGGAGACAAAGAACTTTGTCCTTGGAGGCAAAGAGGGGAATGTATGAGAGTATAGTCTTACAAACGCTCTTATATGGGTGCGAAGCATGGGTGATGAATGTTGCAGCGAGGAGAAGGCTGGAGGCAGTGGAGATGTCATGTCTGAGGGCAATGTGTGGTGTGAATATAATGCAGAGAATTCGTAGTTTGGAAGTTAGGAGGAGGTGCGGGATTACCAAAACTGTTGTCCAGAGGGCTGAGGAAGGGCTGTTGAGGTGGTTCGGACATGTAGAGAGAATGGAGCGAGACAGAATGACTTCAAGAGTGTATCAGTCTGTAGGGGAAGGAAGGCGGGGTAGGGGTCGGCCTAGGAAAGGTTGGAGGGAGGGGGTAAAGGAGGTTTTGTGTGCGAGGGGCTTGGACTTCCAGCAGGCATGCGTGAGCGTGTTTGATAGGAGTGAATGGAGACAAATGGTTTTTAATACTTGACGTGCTGTTGGAGTGTGAGCAAAGTAACATTTATGAAGGGGTTCAGGGAAACCGGCAGGCCGGACTTGAGTCCTGGAGATGGGAAGTAGAGTGCCTGCACTCTGAAGGAGGGGTGTTAATGTTGCAGTTTAAAAACTGTAGGGTAAAGCACCCTTCTGGCAAGACAGTGATGGAGTGAATGATGGTGAAAGTTTTTCTTTTTCGGGCCACCCTGCCTTGGTGGGAATCGGCCAGTGTGATAAAAAAATAATAATAAATATATATATATATTTATATATATATATATTCATATTATTGTCAAAACTGCTTTTTATGAAACAAGATTCAATTATATTCCTGTCGACCATGGACTTGCTTGATACTACTTTCTCAACTTTTTGAAAATCAATTGGATGGTTAAAATCTCTTACATGAATAAATAGAGCATTGGAATCTTGTCCAGTTCTAATGCTATATTTATGTTGTTTTAATCTTAGTTCGAGATTTTTACCAGTTTGACCGTAATAAACTTTATCGCAAATTTTACAAGGAATCTTATAGACACATCCATCAGCATTTTGGGGGGAATTCTTAATCAAAAGTTTTTTTACTGTATCAAGATTTTTGAATACAACTTTAATATTAAAAGTCTTAAGAAGAGAAGGCATATCAACCAAGTTTTCATGGTAAGGGAGAACCAACATATTTTTAGTTGAATAAGGCTGGTTGCCCTTTTTTGGATTATAAAAAGTGTTCCTAGCAATTTTAAAAGATTTATCAATAACATTTCTTGGGTATTTTAAATCATTACCTATTTCATAAATTTTGGATATTTCCTCATCTATGAACTCAGGACTACAAATTCGTAAAGCTCTCAAAAACATTGATGAGAAAACAGACAGTTTGACTCTATGTTGATGCGAGGAATAATAGTGGACATAGGAACAGTTATTTGTAGGTTTTCTGTAAATTTTAAATTTGAATTCATTATTACCCTTAATAATTAAAACATCTAGAAAAGGCAATGAGTTATTTTCTTCAAACTCAACAGTAAAGTTTATAGAATGGGCTAAGCTATTTAATTTTCCAAGAAAATGGTGTATATCTACATTTTTGGGCATAAGACACAAAATATCATCAACATATCTGAACCATTTAGCTCTATTAGGGAGGATTGTGTTAAGCAACCTTGTTTCAAAAAATTCCATGTATAGGTTACTAAGAACAGGTGAAAGAGGATTTCCCATTGCCATACCAAACTTCTGAGTGTAAAACTCATCATTAAATACAAATTTTGCATCAACAATGCAAAGTTTAATAAGTTTAATGATAGTAGGAACAGGCAATGGTAAATCATAGTTAACGAGTTCTTCAGATAAGAAACTTAATAAATCATCAACAGGAACTTTCGTAAACAAGGAAGTAACATCAAAACTAAACATGTTAAAATCATTTAAGTCAGTCAAGGAGCTTAATTTATCAACCAAGTCTATGTTGTTTTTAACATTAAAGTTAGAAATTTTGCCAACAATAGGGCTCAAAATATCAACAAGCCATTTGGATAATTTATATGAAACTGACCCTATGGAGCTAATAATTGGTCTGACTGGATTCCCTGGTTTGTGTGTTTTTATTAGTCCATACATGTAAGGTAAAGATGGATTAGTGGAAGTAAATTGTTTGACTAATTCATCTTTGCCTTTCAGTAGAAGTTTTATTGTTTTATTGAAATTGCTGTTATCAGTTTCTAGGGGATTTTTCCTAAGTTTAGAATAGGTTTCAGTATCATCTAAGAGATTATTCATTTTTTCTTGGTAATCATTTTCTTTCATAATTACTATTGCATTTATTTTGTCTGCTTTAGTAAGGCGCAAATTTTTATTGTTATTAAGTGTATCATAAGACTTAATTTCTCTATTCTTTCAGAGTGGTTGTTTTGCATATTTTGAAATCACCTGTTAACTGTGATCTTATTGCAATTTCAATAAAACAATAAAACTTCTACTGAAAGGCAAAGATGAATTAGTCAAACAATTTACTTCCACTAATCCATCTTTACCTTACATGTATGGACTAATAAAAACACACAAACCAGGGAATCCAGTCAGACCAATTATTAGCTCCATAGGGTCAGTTTCATATAAATTATCCAAATGGCTTGTTGATATTTTGAGCCCTATTGTTGGCAAAATTTCTAACTTTAATGTTAAAAACAACATAGACTTGGTTGATAAATTAAGCTCCTTGACTGACTTAAATGATTTTAACATGTTTAGTTTTGATGTTACTTCCTTGTTTACGAAAGTTCCTGTTGATGATTTATTAAGTTTCTTATCTGAAGAACTCGTTAACTATGATTTACCATTGCCTGTTCCTACTATCATTAAACTTATTAAACTTTGCATTGTTGATGCAAAATTTGTATTTAATGATAAGTTTTACACTCAGAAGTTTGGTATGGCAATTGGAAATCCTCTTTCACCTGTTCTTTGTAACCTATACATGGAATTTTTTGAAACAAGGTTGCTTAACACAATCCTCCCTAATAGAGCTAAATGGTTCAGATATGTTGATGATATTTTGTGTCTTATGCCCAAAAATGTAGATATACACCATTTTCTTGGAAAATTAAATAGCTTAGCCCATTCTATAAACTTTACTGTTGAGTTTGAAGAAAATAACTCATTGCCTTTTCTAGATGTTTTAATTATTAAGGGTAATAATGAATTCAAATTTAAAATTTACAGAAAACCTACAAATAACTGTTCCTATGTCCACTATTATTCCTCGCATCAAGATAGAGTCAAACTGTCTGTTTTCTCATCAATGTTTTTGAGAGCTTTACGAATTTGTAGTCCTGAGTTCATAGATGAGGAAATATCCAAAATTTATGAAATAGGTAATGATTTAAAATACCCAAGAAATGTTATTGATAAATCTTTTAAAATTGCTAGGAACACTTTTTATAATCCAAAAAAAGGGCAACCAGCCTTATTCAACTAAAAATATGTTGGTTCTCCCTTACCATGAAAACTTGGTTGATATGCCTTCTCTTCTTAAGACTTTTAATATTAAAGTTGTATTCAAAAATCTTGATACAGTAAAAAAACTTTTGATTAAGAATTCCCCCCAAAATGCTGATGGATGTGTCTATAAGATTCCTTGTAAAATTTGCGATAAAGTTTATTACGGTCAAACTGGTAAAAATCTCGAACTAAGATTAAAACAACATAAATATAGCATTAGAACTGGACAAGATTCCAATGCTCTATTTATTCATGTAAGAGATTTTAACCATCCAATTATATATATATATATATATATATATATATATATATATATATATATATATATATATATATATATATATATATATATATATATTATATATAATTATATTTTATATTATATATATGTGTGTGTGTGTGTGATCTTTGTGTACTCTTTCCACTCTTGCAATGAATACACCCATTGGAGTATTATATATACACTGTACTGAGAATCTTGCTATTGTAAGGAGGGTTTTTGGTGTGCAGAATTTCCAGGTATAAATTATGTAATGTTTTTAGTCTACGTTCCAGTGGGTTCTCGGTAATTTAGGAAAACTACTTGACTGAATTTATACAGACATTAAAGTTTCTTGTTACATTGTCTTCCAGGTCTGCAATATTCTTCTAATAATACTAAGTGATACTACTAATTACTACTACCACTACTAGTACCACTACCACTGTGTACGGAATGTACAGATTTTCTGTACGTTCTCCAGGTCTGCAATTTCTTCTGCCTTAGAAGAAGGATTTAGTGTAGAGGAGCAGCATTGCAGTGATAGCAACAGTTACGACACGATCACTGCTGCCAGTGTTCACTCTCAAGTTCATACGGTAAAAGCCGCAGTATAACAGTGTACTGAGTAGTGTTGAGGTGGTGTACAGGAAGTGTAGCACCAGTGTACATGTATGGTAGTGGTATATAAGTATAGTGTTAATATATAGTGGTGTACAAGTGTAACGGGTGTAGAAGTTTACCAGCATTTTGTACATAGATGGTGTACAAGTGTCAAGGTTTTATGAACTGGGTCGTTGCAGAAGTGTGGTCGTAGTGCGAGTGTTGGGGTCATGTGCAAGTGTACAGGTGTTGGGGTATACAAATGTATGGGGTGTCCAGATGTAGGGGTAGTGTACAAGTGTATTGGTGGTATAAAAGTGCAGTGGTTGTATCCAAGTGTGTTGGTGTTGTACAAGTGCGTTGGTGTTGTACAAGTGCGTTGGTGTTGTACAAGTATGTTGGTGTTGTACAAGTGTGTTGGTGTTGTACAAGTATGTTGGTGTACAAGTGTGTTGGTGTACAAGTGTGTTGGTGTTGTACAAGTGTGTTGGTTGGTTTAGAAAGACACGTAAGCAAACACTATAAGAAGAATGCACTTACATAACACAAGCCTTTACACGTCTTCAGTTCCCATCTTTCTTCATCCGAGATTGCAGACTCAAGGCACAAGCTATCCTCAACAAACCGCCCATGGAACAGCCCCCTAAACAGTTCATAGTACTCCCATGTGGCGATGTTGCCACGAATACTCGCCGGGCACTTCCTATGAGTAACATCAACGTTTCCACCATAAACACATCATCTATCAAAGACCTCACTACGAAACGCAGCCCCACACCTCTAACTTCTACAGCAGGCGTCTACACTATCCCCTGTGGGTTCTGTCCCAAGAAATATGTAGACGAGACAGGCAGAGATCTTGCAGTCCGCCTGAATGAACATCGAAATGCCTCTAACAGAGACGATGTAAGGTACGCCTGTGTCCTCCACAGAGACTCCACGGGGCATTTGATGAACTGGAACGAGGCACAACTCGTTCTCACTGAACTAGACCTCAGACGCCGACGGTGCCTAGAAGCCTCACTAATCGCCGTCACCGACACTATAGAACGCAACACTGGAAACTACAAAATTTCAAAAACATTGGCATACATGATACTTAAGCAGCACCAACCCAACAACACAGGAGTCACATGATTTCATCGTCTACCCGTCCTCATCATAGGTAGAGGTTGTTTTGATAAGGACCTGCCTCGCAGGGGCCAGTAGGCCTTCTACAGTGTTCTTCCATTCTTATGTTCTTATGACATTCCTCAGGTCACGTGCGTCACATCTCACTCTCCGCCTATATATATAATGTCTTTCTACCTCTGTATGTTAGAAGTGATCAAGGTCCCAGGACCGAAACGTTTTCTAATAAATATGTTAGTGTTTACTTACGTGTCTTTCTAAACCAACTTGTCGGTATTTATTACCAAGGTTTATACCAAGTGTGTTGGTGTTGTACAAGTGTGTTGTTGTACAAGTATGTTGGTGTACAAGTGTGTTGGTGTACAAGTGTGTTGGTGTACAAGTGTGTTGGTGTTGTACAAGTGTGTTGTACAAGTGAGTTGGTGTTGTACAAATGTATTTTGCAGTATACATTTTTTTTTTCAAATATTTCTAAACTCACACATGTGCTTGTAATGCCTTAACTTTAAGAAGACCTAGAAGGTTTTTAATAGTATATTCTTGATAATCTTTTAATGCTATTAATTTTTAGCTATCATAAATGTAGAAGTTAATAATGATGAGGAAATCAGTTTTAGTGCGTCACAGATCAATAAAAGTTTACGTCTCTACAGTCTTATGTTGTTCCTGATAAATTCACATTTTATGATAGTATTAATTACGACGAGTATTGTGGAGTATCTTGGCAAGTCTCTTACTACTGGGAAAAAACTATTAAAAGTGTTTAGAGAGGATAAATGTGCCAAAGTTACAATGAATGGTTACGCAGAATGAAGTTAACTTCAGACCCAAATTGTCACACAGGACTGGCCAGGTGCTGGTGATATTTGTACTGTAGAAATATAATAATCTTAGGGTGAAATCTGCCAACATTAGGCGGACAGTCACCGGGAAAATCATAAACATTCACTGAGGAATATGAAGCTAATGATCGATTCTTGTTGAATAATTATGAAATTCTTTCTCTTAGGAAAATAAGAGGAAAAAAATGGAATAATGAATGATTGCAGAGGTTCTGTGATACTGAACACTTGTTATTCCAAGAAATAAAAGCTGTACCTTTTGTTTTTGTATTATGTAACATGTATTCATTAATTGAAGATGTTCATTTTGTTTTATAATGATTGTGAAATAATTTTCCACGAATTTTGGGAACTAGAAGAAGCATTCATTCGTGTATAATGTCTACTTTAGTGTAGCATTATTGAAATTCAATCAGGTTGTATATAATCTTGTATATGAAGAAAGTTCAAAGTCACTTTTGTCAGTCACTTCATTTATATATTTACATGCAGTTTAAACCATTTTTTTAGTTTGTCTCACGAAGGTTTTATAAAAGCAAGTTTTCAGTTTACCAGAAAGAAGTTAAATTTTATTGCCTTTGACGGTTTATTAGTTCCGTGTATATTTCCCCACATTTAGTTCTCTTATTGTTATATTTACTAAGCATTCCTTCACGCTGGTTATTTTTTTAAGGTTCACAACGCAGACATTAACGTTCGCTTGAACTTCAGTGAATTTACGGTCAGCTCAAGATGTATTTAGTTTCTCATTTTTTTATGAAAATTAAATCCAGCTTGTTTTAATATTTAGTATTTTCTGCTTGTTGGGCTGGAGTAGCTGTGGGTGTTTGTGATGGGGGGGGGGGGGTAGAGTAGCAGCAGGTACACAAATACATGGGAACCTGGATGTAGCATCATCAACAAACCTGGTGTCACCTCGTATTGTGGAAGTGATTAATCTACGTTTCTCAGAAACTGGCTTGTCATTCTCAAATAGTTCATAACTTGTTGGTCGCTGGATGAATGTGTACCTGGGGTGAGTAGGTACTTGTGAACCTGGGTTGTGGGTGGGTTTGTTGGGGGTGCGTGCGTACTCATTTGTACTCAACTATTTGTGGTTGCAGTGGTTGATTCGTAACTCCTGGCCCCGCCTCTTCACTGATTGCTATTAGGTCCTCTCTCTCCCTGCTCCATGAGCTTTATTTATCAAACCTCGTCTTAAAACTATGTATGGTTCCTGCCCCCACTACTTCATTTTCTAGATTATTCCCCTTCCTGACAATTCTATGATTGAAGAAATACTTCCAAACATCCTTTTGACTCGTCTGAGTTTTGAACTTCCAATTGTGACTTCTTGTTTCTGTGTCCCATCTCTGGAACATCCTGTCTCTGTCCACCTTGTCAATTCCTCGCAGTATTTTCCATGTGGTTATCATGTCTTCCCTAACCCTCCTGTCTTCAGTGTCGTGAGGCGGATTTCCCTAAACGTGTCTTCGTAGGACTTTCCCCTTAGCCCTGGAACTAGTCTTGTTGCAAACCTTTGCGCTTTCTCTAATTTCTTGGCGTGCTTAACGAGGTGTGGGTTTCAAACTGGTGTTGCATACTTCAGTATGGGCCTGACGTACACGATGTACAGAGTCTTGAACGATTCTTTACTGAGGTATCAGAACGCTATTCTTAGGTTTGCCAGGCGCCCGTATGCTGCAGCAGTTATCTGGTTGTGTGTCTCAGAAGATGTGCTCGGTATTATACTCCCCAAGATCCTTTTCCTTGAGTGAGGTTTGCAGTCTTTGGCCCCTAGACTATACTCTGTCTGCGGTGTTCTTTGCCCTTCCCCGATCTTCATGACTGCATTTGGCGGGGTTAAATACGAGGAGCCAGTTGCTGGACCAGGCTTGCAGCCTGTTCAGCTGAATATACCAGACATTGAAACATTTTGGACCTTTGTGTGTGTGTGTGTGTGTGTGTAAGTATGTATGTGTAAGTATGTGTGTGTATGTGTGTGTAGAAGGGGGTGCGCTCACCTATATGTGGGTGCTGGGGTCGATTCACAGCTCATGGCCCCGCCTCTTCACTGGCTCCAAGACTCTTATTGTACCTCTTAAAGCTGTGTATCTATCCTGCCTTTACTTCACCCTCCAGATTGTTCCACTTTCTGACTCTAATGCTAAATAAATACTTTCTAACATCCCTATGACACTCTCCCTACTGTCATGTCATTCACATATACAAGACAGCACCGGCCCTAGGACTGACCCCTGTAGAACCCCACTTGACACATGCGCCCACTCAGACACCTCGTCACGTACCATCTCTCATTTTTCCTTTCCTGTCGGGTATTCCCTGATTCATTGCGGTGCTTTTCTTACTATTCCTGCCTGCTCCTCTAGTTTTTGTACCAGTTTCTTGTGTGGTACTGTGCTAAAAGTCTTCTTAGAGTCCAAGAAAATGCATTCTGCGTATCTCTCTCCTGTCTCACTTTTGTTATCCTGTCGTGGAACTACAGTAGGTTTATGACACAGGATTTTCCATTCCTGAAGTCGTGCTGTTTGCTATATACGAGCCCGTTCCTTCTAGGTGTTCCACCACTCTTCTGATAATCTTCTGCGTGACTTTATAAACATGCTGCATGTCTGTCTTAAAAACTGGGACTACATTTGTGTGGGGGGAGGGGGGTAAATTGACGCAAGGTGTCCATGTACGTTTGGTTGTGGGTTGGTATGGACCTGGATTGTGGCTGGGTGGATGTGGACCTATGGTTGAAAGAATGTAGCAAAGACTGTAATATCAGAGAGAATCCCTGGAGCTATTTTGGAGGAGCAGTATTACACGGCGGAATTATTAAACTTTGCAATAAATTCGCCTTAAGCAGCAGATTGCTGAATATACCAAACTTTGAAACATTGTGGACCTTATATTTATGAACAGTGAGGACCTGGTCTGAGATACAACCATGTCGACGACTGTAATCTTAGACCACAACATAATGGAATTCAGACCTGCGTTCACAGTGGCCTTGGACAGAAACACAGTCATGAGGATGAATTCAGTAAATTCAATTTCAACAAGAATAAATGAACCAAATGAATCGTGATGTTTAACGAGATACGTTGCGTAGACGACACAACCACCGCGTATCTAAATTAGTTCCTTGCGAGAATGTGCTCACTGGCGCTCAGAATATGTTCCAGCTACATACTTTTACGGGAATGTAAGGGAAGGCACAAACGAGAGAGAAAGAGAGAGAGGAGTGAAGAGAGAAGGGAGAGGGAAGGGGGAGACAACGGTTAAAGGATCTCAACGGTAGTAGATTCTCCGAAGTACAAAAAAATATCTGCTTAGTGAAATAATGAACATCTCGCACTAACTGATTGCAGCATATATTGTCAAGGAGAGACGAGGAACAAAAAAGTCATGAATGAGAGTAGAAGAAATTCCAAATACTTATTCTCACCTGCAAAATCCTGGTCGAAAATCACATTAACTGTAGAGTCTTTTCTTAAAGAAGATGGAACATATACTGATAATTTGGCAATGAGTGAAATACTGAAGTCACATGACTCACGAAATCGTAATGACACGATTGCAAACAAGCCAAACCCGCTCATTATTTTACAGATCGAAGACCCTAACAAGTTTTTCGTGAATGAGACTCAACGCCGCCAACTTCTCCACAATTTCTGATACAGTCATATGTACAGTTGTCCTTGAAGAAGCCACCGACAACATACCCGAGCATTCTGCCCCAGGCCCAGACTCCTGGAACTTCATATTTATTAAAAAATGCAAGAAACCATTTTCTCGGGCCTTTAATGCAGAAGTCTACACAGGTGTCATCTTTGAGTCGCTAAAAGCCACTGATATTGTCCCACTTTACAAAAGTGTAAGTAAAGCATTCACGAAGAACTTGAAACCAATAATTCTAACTTTACAGATTGAAATCTTCGAACAGGTCCTAAACCCAAGACTGCCAACCACGTTGAATCAAATATTGCATAATGAAGGGCAACATGGGTTTAGGGCAGCTCGCTCTACCTTTCACAATTACTAGACCATTATAACTTGGTCTTGGATGCACTGGAAGACAAGCTAAATGCTGATGTAACGTACACTGATTTTACAAGAGAGTTCGACAAGTGCGATCATTGTGTGATAACGCACAAAATGCATGCAGGAGTACCTGGAAATGTGGTTAGATGAGCATTTAACTTTTTAACAAATGGAGCCCAGAGAGTAATGGTAAAGAGAGAGAAGGCGGAGGTGCCACAGTGGAAAGCTGTGTTCCTCAAGGCACAGAACTCACTCCTAAGTAAATAACAAAAAGGTACAGTACCGTGACTGGAATAATACACAAATAACCCGCACATAGGAGAGAGGAGCTCACGACGACGTTTCGGTCCGACTGGGGCCATTTACAATGTGATGAATGGTTTGAAAAATTTACAATGTCACACTAAGAGTACAGGAACACATCATTGCTATTGCTGTTGCAAAGAAAATGAGAGGCTGGATAACTAGAACTTTGAAGACAGATGCTGAGCATCTCTTCAGGCTGGAATATTGTTGTATACTGAAGGTAGCCTTCAAGGCAGGGCGAGATACCGAGCTAGAATTTTCACTGCCCTTATACATTGTCAAACATCTGAACATTGTGTATCTGAACTACTATGAATGCTTCAAGTCCTTTAAACTATTTATCTTGGAACGTAGGTGAGAAAGGTGCATCATAATTTGCACTTCGAAAATTCTGGAGGGACTAGTACTAAACCTACACACTAAAATCACTCCATATGAAAACACAAGACTTGGCAGATGGTTAAAAATATCTCTGGTAAAAAGCACGGAGAGCGACGAGTGTACACTGAGTGCAAACTTCATAAATGTCCGAGGTCCTGACTTTTCAGCTCCATCTCTCCCGTGCACGAGAGGAGTTACCTTCTGTCTTCAAGAGAGAAACTGGCACGTTCCTCAAATCAGTTCCTGACCAGCTTGGTTGTGGTTCTTAGGTTGGACTCCATGCGGCCAGCACTAACAGTCTGGTTAATGTCTTGATCTACCAGATGGCCTGGGACTGGGCCCGAAACATCCTTCAGGTAATCATTACAGCCTGATTGGCGGTTATAGTGATAGTGATCCAGATTCTTCTTAAAGACATTTCTTCGGGAAATGTTGCTGAAATCTACTGAATATTGACGCGATTTTCTTTTATTGTGCTCATGATACGTCTGCTTTTCACTGGCTCTGTTTTAGACTTCCTCTCATATGGCTCACTTTGGTAAGTTATGGTAGTGTGTTGGCTTGTAATATGGCCCTCCGGTATCTTCCACGTATATATTATTGTACATCTCTATCTTTTCCCCTCAAGAGAATACATACTATTTTGTACTTACCTAGTTGTATTTGCTGTGTTTGCAACGGTCTATTCATAGCTCCCGGCCCCGCCTCTGAACTCGTGAGGTGTATAACTGTGATATGTGCAGCAGTGACGATTTGTGAATGGTGACAACTTGATATGTATAGCAGTGATTCTTGATGCGTATAACTGTGAGTGTGAGGTGCACATCTGGTACAGTGTGAGGTGGGAAGCAGATAACACAAGGTGGAAGTCTTGGAAATGCTCCTGGCATCTCACACTGGGTCACCAGTACATTTGAGGCTTCAGAAGGTGCTTGGTGAAGCCATACCAGGGTAAACACTGTAGGGCTGCACACATGTGAAGTGTGTGTTCTATATAACCAAGGACGTGAAGGAGGAAGTCTGTCACCGGCCTTGTCTTTCGCGGCTGCCTAACTTTACCGCAAGAATCACACAAATTATAGAAGCTTAGGGGAAAGTGTTCTTGGAATGGCAGTCACCGAGGTCTAGGGATAAACGAAAATAAGAGAGAAGCTGCTAAAAAAAAATTCTAGAGAGGCCGATAAAAACATGAAATGGCAACAAAGGGATGAGCATGAATACTAAGCAGTGAGAAAACGTAAGAGGTCATGCTCTACCTGGTATAGTAATATGTAAAGCCAAGTTGTGGAAAGAGGCGAGTATGCTTACATTAAAACATTTATTAAGGAGAAGTTTCTCCACGAGTTTCTTCACGACGTAAGAAACTCAGCATCAACCAGTTTGTGAGCACTGTAGGCCACCCGGCCCATAACACCAACAGCCTACTTGAACAGGCAGTCAACAAGGAAAACTGAGACAAAGGTTTGACTGCGAGGTTAAAAAAAAATCTATCACAAATATATCACATGATGCAGATATGATCGGGACCTGTAGGAGAGAAATTTGTGAAACTTGTCCATGAGTGTTACGAGGCAGGATGACGAGCCATGTTCACCCCCCTCACCCCCCGGCCCCGCAAACATAACTTCATGAATACTTTACACATTGTGATGGGTATATAACTACTGTGATCCCCCCCCTCCCCATACTTGTTGGTCTAAGTGAATTTTTATATTGCCAGAAAAAAGGTGAAAGTTTTTGATAGGAAACTGGGTCAATGTCTCTTACAACAAAGAATATAATATTCAGTGAGAACAAATTTGAGTTACTCTGTAATGAAAATAAAACTAAAATGGAATAAATTGCCCAGGATAGTATAAAGAAAAATGAGGATGGCCAGAAATAAGATCTGTTTTGTATGTGAACATTTTTTTTTTTTTTTTTTTTTTGAAAGAAACATTAGGGGCATTGATTGTGAAATAATGTGGTAGAGCATCTCGTGTATTATGTAGAAAGTTTAATTCTAGCCCCAGTGAGATGGAAAGCTGGTCAGGCGTAAAGGAAGCACTGAAAAGTGAAAATCTAGAGAGCATAAGAAAGTTCCAGAGGAGCTTGCCAGATATATACAAAGAGTGGAAAAAAAGGATAATGAACAAGGAGAGGAGAAAAAGGTAAAGACTAAGGAGCTGAAATAAGCGTGGAGAATGGCATTCAGGGCAAGTCAGGAAAGACCAAAAAATGGGTACATGACATACAGAAAAAGGAACGGAAAAAAGAACAATCTATAGCAGGAACAAATGAAACAGAAGAAATGGAAGAAATTTATCTAGATGAAAGAAGAAAAGAGTTCAGATCAGGTGGCAGAACTTGGAAAAGATTAAAATTTTGCGAATATAGGCAGTCAGAACATTTGCAGATATTATGCAAAAGGTATATATATGGGAGAACTTGTTGGAATAAACACAGAAAATGTGCGAACATGTTGAGAAAGGGAAAGTGTCTGACAAAGAGTGCGGCAGATATTTCCACCCAGTGATGTGCAAAGCTTCAGCACAGTTCAGAGAATGCTAAGACCTGAACTGACAAGACCACCATGTAAAAGGAACGCAGCGCTACGGAGAAATAAGAGAAATGGAAAATGAACAGCAGTCTTTTTTAGACATGAAAAACGATCAGACCAAAGAAAGAGGCAGAATGGGGAAATGCTGCAGATTGGACAGAGGGGCACAAGACTGGGATATACCAAGCCAGGCATCAGCCCATCGGGGTCGAATATACAGTCAAACGCAAAATCATTACTAGAGAATCCAGGGGTATGTACACCAAGGGCCATAGGAGGTAGTACATCACCAGTGCTACTAACTAAACACACAGCAAAACAAAACATCCCAAATGATAAATCTTGCTTCCTCTTTGTAAACATTCGGGGTTTGAAATCAAATAAAAACGAGAAAGTTAGTTGTGTTAGTGGGTTCCTCTCAGAAGCGAATGTCATGTTTGGAGCATTTACAGAAACACACACAAGGGATGTTTTGGACGTTGGGATAAATATAGAAAACTATAGCATGTAGCGATGTGATAGAATTAATAGGTCACAGGCTGGAGTAAAACTATGTGAAAGAAATTTTCTGTTGCACAGAATTATTGAATTTATGAATTATAAAGTAGAAATTTTAGGCATTAAAGTTGAAAATAGGAATTTGGTAATTATCCTCAGCAACTACTGAGGAATTCACAGATCAGTTAAAGGTAGATAGCCGTCTGGAAGATGGCGCAACATAATGTTATACCAGAAATATGTCCGGGAATCACACTGGCTCAACAGTCACATACCAGGGAACTAATGAGGCTTCATGAAATGTACTCATTGAACCAACAGATAACTGATCCCACTAGAAATGAAATTACCCTGAATTTGATATTCACAAACAACGAGGAACTAATCAGACATAATTACAAAAAACATAAAAGTACAAAAGAGTATTAACTCTGGGTCAGGGAACTCCATCGCTAATGTAAGAGAAGGGATGTTCAGTAAGCTTAATTTCAATAACCGTGGAATTGACTGGGAAAAAAATAAACCAAGAACTATCAGGCATATCCTGGGAATCGGACATGAGCACCGTAAGTCCCCACCAGTGTCTGGAGAAGCTGAATATAGCAGCATACAAGGTCTATATTAAACACGTACCGTTAAGGAAGCCCAGAAGAAGATCAGATATAAAGAGCGTAGGAGATGGTACAGAAGAAAACAGGTTGCAGAATTGCTTAAAAACAAATATGTCGCAACAGAAGAAAAACAGACTTAGCAGAGAGATTACTGAATTAGAGCAAAAACTTAGGAAGTCATACCTTACAGAAGACGTACAAAGGGAACAAAAGGCCATACAGGATATTGCAAGAAACCCAAGATATTTATATTCCTATGCAAAATCCAAGCTAAGAACTACTTGTAGATTTGGACTACTACTGAGGGAGATTCGTATACTGACGATGAACAGGAAATTAGTGAAATCCTAAAAGAACAGTATGAGTCGGTGTTCAGCAACCCACTAAATGGCAGCAAGGTAAGAAATGCAGAAATATTTTTCACTCCAGCAGGCCGCCGCACAGAACAGACCAACTAACTGACATTAGTACAAATCCCATAATTTCGAAAAAGAAATGGATAACATGCCCACTCACTCAGCACCTGGACCAGATTCATGGAATGCTCTATTTATAAAGAAGTGCAAAGTACCACTAACACGAGCCCTCAGTATTCTTTGGAGAAAGAGCTTAGATCTAGGTGAAATACCGGAGGCCTTAAAGAGTGCAGACATAACTCCTTTGCACAAGGGAGGTAGAGCACTAGCTAAAAATTACAGACCAATAGCCCTAGCCTCTCACATCATAAAAATCTTCGAAAGAGTGATGAGACGGCAAGTTACAAATTTCATGGACCAGCACAACTAACATAACCCGAACCAGCATGGTTTTAGAGCAGGACGATCATGTCTGTCACAGCTGCTGAACCATTATGACAGAATTACGGAGGCACTGGAAGACGACCAAAACGCAGATGTGATTTACACAAATTTTGCAAAGGCGTTTGACAAATGAGGTCATGGAGTGATAGCACACAAAATGAAGGCCATGGGCATTACGGGGAAGGTAGGCAGATGGATTTTCGGTTTCCTAACACACACAACACAAAAAGTATTAGTGAACAGGGCAAGATCTAGCATCAGCGAGGTCAAAAGCTCAGTACCCCAAGGCACTGTCCTGGCACCTCTGCTGTTCCTCATCCTCATAACAGACATAGACAAAAACACCAGGCACACTTTTGTATCATCATTTGCAGATGACACTAAAATAAGCATGAAAGTCAGTACGGTAGAGGACACTGAAAAAGTACAGGAAGACATAAACAGGGTTTTCCAGTGGGCAGTGGAAAACAACATGACGTTCAATGGTGATAAGTTCCAGCTGCTTAGGTATGGAAAGAATGAAGAACTCAAAAGGAGCACTATATACAAAACTCGAGAGGGTCACCAAATAGAACGTAAGGAACACGTAAAAGACCTAGGAATAATTATGTCAGTGGACCTTTCTTTTAAAGACCATAACAAGACAAAGATCACGACAGCCAGGAAGATCACGGCGTGGGTATTGAGAACTTTCAAAACAAGGGAAACAATGCCGATGGTGACACTCTTCAAATCACTAGTGCTCCCTTAGAATATTGCTCAGTGCTGACGGCCCCGTTCAAGGCAGGAGAAATATCGGAGCTGGAACAAATACAGAGATCGTTTACGGCTCACATTGAGCCAGTAAAACACCTAAACTACTGGGGACGCCTTCAAGTCTTGAACATGTACTCATTGGAGCGGAGGAGAGAGAGGTACATGATAATATATACCTGGAAGGTGCTCGAGGGCTTGGTCCCAAATCTGCACACTGCCATAACAACATACTGGAGTGAGAGATATGGGAGGAAGTGTAAAATAAACCCAGTGAGGAGTAGGGGTGCGGTGGGGACAATAAGGGAACACTGTATCAACATCCGGGGTCCCAGACTTTTCAACATCTTACCAGAAGATATCAGAAACACTGAGGAAACTAGATAAGCATCTTCACCAGGTGCCAGATCAACCAGGCTGTGATGGATATGTGGGGCAGCGGGCCTCCAGCAGCAACAGCCTGGTTGACCAGGTGAGCAGACGAGGCTGGCCCATGGCCGGGCTCAGAGAGTAGATATACTCTCGATATTCTTCAAAGGTATATCAAAGGTTGGTAATTTCTCTTATGCACGAAGGGAGTATGTTGATGAATCTTGGTCCCCTCACATTTACTGACTTCTCTCTCAGTATAATCATTGTGCCTTTGCTTTTAATTGGTGGTATTCAGCACCATAATGATCGTGTCAGATGTCAAGCTAACGATAATCTTTAAGTCAGTTGTACTCTCTAAGTTGGAGTACTTACTGCTGTACTCTTAACAGCTCTATTGAAGGCATTCAAAATTGCAGACCTAGAGAGTGTGCAGAGAACCTTCACTGTTCGCACAGATTCAGTCAAGAACCTAAATTATTGTGGACGTTGAAAGTTCCTCGATCTGTATCTCTTCGAGCATAGGTAAGAGAGATACGTTATGATTTACACCTGGAAAATTCTGGGAGAATTGGTCCCAAGTCTACATACATGAATCATTTTCCATCAAAGTAAGATGCTTAGCAGATGGTGCAAGGAACTCCATATGAAAAGCAGGAATACGTGAGTATTCTAAGTGTAAAAGGACCAAGACTTTTCAACATCCTCCGTCTATACATGAGGGAAGCTACCAACAAACCTCTGGCTAACTCACGAAATCGTAATGACACGATTGCGAACAAACCATACCACGGACGGGGATAGAACCCGCGATCAGAGTCTCAAAACTCCAGACCGTCGCGTTAGCCACTGGACCAGCTAGCCACAATAAGATTAATCCAACTAGGTATATTTCTACACCATAGGAAGGTTAGCATAGGCACCGCTGTGACTACAAATGCAAGTTTTTACGGACGAATCTCCAGCTAGCGTAGCCGTGACGAACTCTAGCTCAAGTCCCCTCAAAGCCGTTACAGTGGTGCTTATGCTAACCTTCCTATAGTGTAGAAATATACCTAGTTGGATGAATCTTATTGTGGCTAGCTGGTCCAGTGGCTAACGCGACGGTCTGGAGTTTTGAGACTCTGATCGCGGGTTCTATCCCCGTCCGTGGTATGGTTTTTTTTAAACCTATGGCTATTTTCAAGTAAAAACTATGCAAGTTTCCCAAGTCAGTCCTTGATCAGCCGGTCTGTGGTACTTGCAGTGCACTTCGTGCTGCTAGCACCACCAGCTTAGTTGATCAGATTATCGTCCAGGTTGCCTGGTTCGGGAGTGGGCCGCAAAGGCGTTGACTCTGAACAGTCTCCAGGTGGACTTCAGGTGGACTTTTTAAGGCAGACAAAATCAGAGATCTGGTGAGTGAACAAAGAACCTTCTCAGCCTGTATCAGTTCAGTTAAGCAAAACATTGGGAATGATTGAAGTTCCTTTGAAAATGTACTGCCTGTAATTTAGGCGAGATAAATACATCATAATCTAAAGTTAAAAAATCTGGAGAGATTAGTCTCAAATCTCCGCATCAAAATTGCTCTCGATGGAGGCAAAAGACTCGGCCAGTAAAAAGCAGAGGTACCTGAAGGACGTTTCAGGGTCAGTGTCCCCGTGACCCAGCTTCAGACCAGATCTTCTATTGGCAGCACGCAGTCCAACGTACGAATCACAATCTGGATGTTCAGGCATTGACTGTACAGGGTAGAGGACATTGGGGAGTTGGGGGCTTCTGACACTCGCAGTGTTCTCTCTGTGATAATCATCGCACCACTGCTTTTTAGTGGAGGTATTTTACTCAGTATACCAAGTCTGTCATAACGAGTAATTTCGGTGTTAGGTTTGGGTAAATTCCCTCCAGAATTTTCCAAGTGTATATTATGTACCATTCTTGCCTATATTCCACGGAATATAGTTGAAGGGGGTTTCAAGCTTTCCCTGTAGTTCAAATGCTTGATTGAGTATGTACGAACAGTGAAATATCTGCACGTTTTCCAGTTTAGCAATCTCGCCTGCCTTGATGGGGGCGTCAGAATACAATGTTTTATTATGGAGAGAACATTGTTGTGATATTTAAATGTGCTGTCTTCCGACATCATTACTCCTAAGTCTCACATATGGGACTTTCGCTCTATTGAATGATTTGAGTTTGTCCTTAACTATGTTTTTATTTGTTTGGATAACTTAATAAGTTTAAGGGGATACCTGAGCCTAAAGGACGTTGGGGGGAGAGGCAACGACACTGCAGATCGGTCACAAGGCCTGATCGACAATTATGTTACTGCTGGCCACAAGAAGTCTAAAGTATGAACCACAGCCCGGCTCGTCAGGAATTGGTATGAGGAACTTGTCCAACTTTCTCTTGATGAGAGCCAGAATTGTGTCCTGTGACTTGGTTGATAACATACTCAGCTCACATGCTGAGTGTCGGTGGTTCGATTCCCGGCAGTAAGTGAATACCTGGGTGTTAGTGGACTGTTGTGGGTCGCATCGTGGGGTGGTGGTAGAGTACTTTAGATGGCGCTGGGCTTTGAAATGAGCTGAAGAAGGATAAGCTCATAACCTGTAAAATTGATTTGTGTTAAAAAGTCTGTTGATATTTTCCCTTGTGTACAGAGGGCGTTGAAGAGTCGTGAACCTCTGACACTTAACGAGTTTTCTCCTAGTGTACGTTGTGTCCAGAATATTCATAACATACCAGGAATATACCTGGAGAGGGTTTCGGGGGTCAGTGCCCCCGCGGCCCGGTCTGAAACCAGGCCTCGTGGTGGATCAGGGTATGACCAACCAGGTTGTCACTGCTGGCCCCATGTAAACCGACGTAAGAACCACAGCCCGGCTCATCATGCACTGGCTTTAGGTACCTTTCCCGTGCCTTCTTGAAGACAACCAGGGATCTGTTGGTAATCCCCCTTGTGTATGCTGGGAGGCAGTTGAACAGTCTTGGGCCCCTGGCACTTATTGTGTTCTCTCAGTGTACTCGTGGCGCCCCTGCTTTTCATTGGGGGAATGTTGCATCTCCTGCCGAGTCTTTTGCTTTCATAGGGAGTGATTTTCGTGTGCAAGTTTGGTACTAATTCTTCTAGGATTTTCTAAGTGTATATTAGCAGTATCTTTCTCGCCTACGTTCAACGGAATACAAATCAAGGGACTATAGTTCCCAGTAATTTAGGTGCTTTATCGCACTTGTGTGTGCCGTGAAAGTTCTATGTACACTCTCCAGGTCAGCAGTTTCGCCTGGCTTCAAGGGGGCAGTTAGTGTACAGCAGTATTCCAGCCTAGAGAGAATAAGCGATTTGAAGAGAATCATCAGTGGCTTGGCGTCCCTAGTTTTGAAGGTTCTCATTATCCATCCTATAGAAGACTTACCAATAGACACATGGCTGTCTTCACGAGGGAACTTTATAAGTTTCCACTTAACAGCCAGGCTGTAAGACTTAAGTTAGACTCCATGTGGCCAGCACCAGTTGTCTGGTTAATCACGCTATCAGCCGGCCTGGTTTGGGACCTAACCGCTGGGGCAGTGACATCCGGAATCGTCTACAGGTAAAAACACTAGAAACTTGACACAGGCATGCCACTGGTATAGTTTGGGCTTCCGAGTATTAGTCTACATTATTGCATTATTTTTTTTTTAAGTTCTGTATGCTCTTATAGTTGAAAGGTCTGTATAACTCGTACAAGTTGGTGCGGTTGTGAAAGTTTAGGCAGCAGTCACTCAGCACTGTGAAGGTTAACACCACCACCGTAGCCCTGACTCTACACCTAGATGAACACTCATATATATTAGTGTTCCTAGACTAGTTAACATCTAGAAGTCTTCAAGAAAAAATTGAACAAGGATCTCCAAGTGTCGGATCAACCAGACTGTGATGGATATGTGAGCTAGCGGGCCGCCAGCAGCAACAGCCTGGTTGACTAGGCAAGCACCATTCAAGTCCGGCCCAGGGCCGGGCAGCGTGAATAACACTCTAGAAACCTTTTAGTGTAAGGTAAATGTATCATTATCGCCTTATTAACATGTAGCTGATATGTTTCATTACGTGATTTATGCAACACAAGCTGTCTTATGGAATACAAGGGAATCATGGCTAGAGTTTGTTCCTGCCAGGTAACTATATATACAGTGGAGGTAGCTGCTCAGTGTGGTTGTAATTATGCTAATAAAAAAAATGTTGCCCCCTGGCAGGTTGTTGATGCTTCTGGGTGGCGAGGAAGACTGACTTTTGTAAGAGTCGTTGTAAATCACGTTGATGACGTCACTGCTGTAGTTAATACACGAGGTGTAACAATGCTGAATTTGAAAACATAAATGTATGATATTTAGTTTTCATAAATGCTTATGAAAAGTGTTTTATTATCCTCCTGAGATAACTGTAGAATATGTGTGCGAGCCTTGTATCCTGGAGGATACTGTAGACTTCCAGGGTGAAGTATACAACCTTACTGGAGGTCACAGACAACACCATCACCCAAGACACATTTCAACTGTTCTAAAACAGTGAATTAACATAAAAGGAAATATATGCATAAAATCAATACGTATTAGAAAAGAAATACGTGCGTTGGAAACAACGATGTCCGTTCATCATAACTGACAGATATAAGATAACTTTGATAACAAGAATTCAGATAATATGAGATGCCAAGAAAATGAAGAGTGTTTAAGACACAAGTACTGTAGACGGCGATATTGCTTCACACTAACAACTCTACGAAATTGCAAATCTGGAAAATGTACGGAGAACTTTCACTCCCTCATCTATTCTGTTAAACATCTAAATTGTTGGGAACGTATAAAATCCTTCAGTGTGTACTCCTTGGAGCACAGAACAAACATGTATTAATTTACACTTTGACTGTGAAGTGGCTTCAGTGAAAGCCAGGAGTGCAGTAAGTTATCACATTATCACAGTTTACTTGTTACATCCTTGCTTGTCACTGCACCACGCATCTTGGCTTGTCAAGAGTGCATATTTGAAACTAACCTCTCCAGGATTTTCCAGATATAAAATGTGATAGGCTTTTGTTACTTGGACTCAAGTAAATAAGAGTTAGGACTCAAGGCACTTCAGTAATTTAAGTGTTTGGATTCACACGAGCAGATTTGCAATTCTCTTATCTTAAATTATGCCATTCAAATTCTATCATTGTGACCTTAAGGATGATAGTGATGCATTATGTGAACTCTGTTGTATTTATGGGAGTCGAGACTCAGCTCTTGGCCCCGTTTTCTGGAATAAGTTCATCAGTATCACTGATTTCTGGCCCCTAGTACCTTATATTTATTTATGAAGGTGTGTATAGAATTTGCTTCCACTGCTGCCTCATCCAAGCCATTCCACTTTTCAACCAGCCTTAGTAAAGATATAATTCATGACATCCCTCAATGGCCCGCGTGATCCTGGTCCTTTTAATTCAAGCAACCTGTCTTTGTCTGCCTATCAATTTCTCTTAATATTTCGTATGTCTTAATCATGTCTGCCCTTGTCTTCTCCAAGGTCATCAAGTTCATTTCCTTCAACCTCTCCTTACAGTGCATTACTCAAGTTGTGGTGTATCTTTAGATATGATAATGAGAAAGAATTGGGGTGAGTACTGTGCCTTGAGGAACTGTGGCAGCTTCTTGGTCTTGTTCGTTACCTCCAGTTTTTCATTTGGTATGTATTGTGTGTGTTATTCTACCATGATCACACTTGAAGCTGTCGCAAAGTTTGTGTATATTACATGGGCATTTTTTTGTCCGTCTCTTTCAAACAATGTCGTATTGGTTCAAAATTGCGAGAGAGGCGCGCAACCTGCTCCTAACTTGTGTTTTCCTGGGTTGTGTAATTGTCTTGATTCAGTGTGTTTAGAAAATTTTCGAAAATCTAGGTTAAACTTTAAGGACAGTGTATATCGTAAGTGGAGACAGATGACATTTTTCTAGTGTAGAGGGAACCTCATACCAAGTGGGGAGGGTAGAGGGTGGAGGAGCCGGGGCTGCTTGTTCACCACCCCTACTGATGCTCACTTCAGCTGCACTATTCTGGGAACACAAGAGAAGGGGAGAGGGGTGACACCCTTACCGAAAATCCACGAAAAAGACTTAAACTCGCTCCGTGTTTTTTTGGGAGGCGAGGCGAGGCTGTGGTCTTACCTGCTGAACATATATTGGCAAGGGAAGATCAGGTTGTGGTCTTACCTGCTGAACATATACTGGCAAAGGAAGATCAGGTTGTGGTCTTACCTGCTGAACATATACTGGCAGGGGAAGATCAGGTTGTGGTCTTACCTGCTGAACATATACTGGCAGGGGAAGGTCAGGTTGTGGTCTTACCTGCTGAACATATACTGGCAGGGGAAGGTCAGGTTGTGGTCTTACATGCTGAACATATACTGGCAGGGGAAGGTCAGGTTGTGGTCTTACCTGCTGAACATATACTGGCAGGGAAAGATCAGGCTGTGGTCTTACCTGCTCAACAAGACAGTCTACGCAGAATCATTTTTTAATAAAATTTTGAACTTCGACAGTGTGCTGCTTTTCAATGCTAAATTACTTCGTAGGAACAAAAGCCAGCTATGTTTATCTTGTTATATTTCATGGCACCGTATGGTATACCTATGGTAAACAGTGGTACACATGAGGTATTGAAATTGTTAGCCTGAACTGCGAGACTTAAGGCAATAAGGATTTAGTCCAACATCCTGAAGATTTGTAATAAGCAATATAATAACACTTTTCATTTACTGTTTCTCAAGAAGTACTCTCACTTACACAGAGAAAAGTTATTTATGAAACGTTACAAGGTGAGCTGGTGATGTGGTGGTCCAGGCACACACTCGGCACGTGGACCAGGTTCATGGAGTTTATTATTTATAAAAACTGTAACGTACAACAGATCTAGGTGAAATACCAGAAACCTTAAGAGTGCAGACATAGCTTCTTTGTATAAGGGAGGTAGTAGAACGCTAGACAAAATTTACAAAGCATATATGTAAGTCTTGAAGAATGATGAGATGTTAGATTACAAACTTTATAGAACAGCACAATCTGCACAACCCAAACTACTACGGATTTAAAACTGGAAGATCGTACCTTTCGCAACTGTTAAATCACTATGACAGAATTATAAAGGCGTTAAAAGAAAAACCAAAACGCAGATGTGATGTACACAAATTTTGCAAAGGTATTTGACAGATGCGATCACGGGGTGATGGCACAAAATGAGGGTCATAGGCATAACTGGGGAGGTAGGCATAGAAAGTTTCTAACACATAGAACACAGAGGAGTAGTAGTAAAAAAAAAATCCAGCATCAGCGAGGTAAAAAGTTCAGTACTCAGAGGTACTATCCTGACACCTCTGGTTTGTTTATCCTCGTAAAAGCAATCATCACAGTTTTGCAGATGACACTAAAATAAGCATGAAAGTTACCTCTGTAGAAGACACTGAAAATTTGATGGAAAAATATAAGCAAGGTTTTCCAGTGGGCATTGATAAACATCATGAAGTTCAGTGGTGATAAGTTCCAGCTGCTTAGGTATGGGAAAAATGAACTCAAATGGGAAACTGTATACAAAACATAAGAAGTTGATCAAATAGAACGAAACGAGAACGTGTAAGACCTGGAGTATTTGTTTGATACGAGGAAATAAAGTTGATTTATTCTCTTCACTTTCCATATATCAAATATGATTCCTTCCTCTTTGCTATAATTACATGATGATGCATTATGTAATGTGCTTGTGGCGTATGAGTTGCAATGAATTTTGGATTTGAATTGTGAAAGGAGCTTAAGTTAAAGTTGGCATTGTTTTGCGTGTGTTGTGAAGATTAATGGAATATGGCGGCAATTTCATAACGATAACAGTAATTTTGTAATGGCAGCTGGAAATTGGCAGTAATATCAGACAATTTGTAGTGATTGGAGGAAATTGACGAGTTCAGCAACTTGTATCTAAAACGGTGAATATCTGAAAGGTTCTAGTGCTTTGAAAATATTAAGAAATCCAATCAAACTCTCACTCAACCATTGTCTGTACTTGGCAGTTTGCTCCACTCGTTTACAACTGTTGCAACACCATTAGTTTTCTTCCTGTTGAAATCCGAATTCACTTGAACTCAATCCATTGTTTAGAGCTCGGGCTAAGATATTCTTAGCACCCCGTTTATATCATTTATATTTATAAATATCTTTCACTTGTATGTTTCAGTTATATATTCCATAGTTCATGGTGTTTCAAGAGTGTTAAGGACTGTAAATCTGTCTTCCTATTTAAATTTATGATGCAGGAATAAGTTTTTATCATTTTTCTATGCTTCTAACACATGCCCATTCAGTAATTTTGAGGACATAATTACGCTGCATAATCTAATTGATAAATGAAGCTGTATAACTTATTTGTCCTCGTTCACTTTTCTTGAAGGCAAGCGAGAAAGGTACATAATTTATACCTGGAAATTCCTGGAAGAACTTGTCCCAAACCTGAACACCAATATCACTTCGCATGACAACAATAGACATGGCAGACAAGGCGTTGAATACACTAAGAGATAACTCGATGAGTGTCAGAGGTCCCCGACTCTTCACCGCCCTTCCTCCGTGAATAAGGGAATTACCAACAAACCTCTGGAGGTCTTCAGGAGGGAAATGGACAATTTACTGAAATCAGTGCTTATCCAGCTAGGATTTGGTTTATACGTTGGACGGTATGGGGATACCAATAACAGTCTGGTTGATTAGGCCTTGATCCTCCAGGCGGCCTGGTCTGGGACCGGCCCACAGGGGCATTAACAACCTCCCCCCCCCCCTGAAACGTCCTTTAGGTATTGTTCAGATATAAAATCTAGTTGTGTATTAGCCTTATTATGGATACATAGGCACTGCTGTTTTGGCTAAGATTTATGCCTATCAGAAGTCCAAATCCTTTTTTTTATCAACTGTTAGGGTTATTACGATTAAGTTATAGGTTCCTAAGCTCTTTACCCAGGATAAAGTGCTAGATAAGTTTCCATTTGGTACATTCCCGAGCTTAAAATTTGCACATTCACATCATCATCAAGCTCTCTGGTATTACGTACGTCGGCACTATATAGTCTGTCAGATTGATGTACGTAAATATTCCACTCTATTACAACACTGAATAGTTTAAGAACGTTTTAATATTCTACGTTCCTTAGAGAATGTAGTTATATATTACATTATCTGTTGATAAATTTAATGTGAATTAAATTGAAGGATATTTTATTTTATTAAGTATTTAGTAGCTAGAAAGTTATAGAAAGGAAGCGAAGGAAATTGTGTAACTACTCGTGACGTTGCTCAAATAATGAACGAAATGAGAGAAATTCTAAACGACTAATACGACTTATGAAGGGATTCAGGAAAACTGACAGGCCGGACTTGAGTCCTGGAGATGGGAAGTACAGTATCTGTACTCTGAAGTAGGGGTGTTAATGTTGCAGTTTTATAACTGTAGTGTAAAGCATCCCTCTGGCAAGACAGTGTTGGAGTGAATGATGATGAAAGTTTTTCTTTTTCGGGCCACCCTGCCTTGGTGGGAATCGGCTGATGTGTTAATAAAAATAATACGAATCGATGTTCAGTAACCCATTAAATGAAAACAGAGTGGAGAATGCATAAACTTCTTTCATCTGAAGGCCACGTAGACCAAATAACTGGCATAAGTTCTAGTCCCATAGAAGTCGACAAGACTTCACCTGGACCAGATCCCTGGAATTCCACTCGAGTGTAATGAGATGCCATATTACAAACTTTATGGAACAACACACACTGCACACCCCAAATAAGCACCTGCTAAACACTGTGAGAGAATTGCGGAGCCGTTGGAAGAAAACCAAAAGGCAGATATGATTTACACGGATTTTACGAAAACATTTGACAAATGTGATCGTGGGATGATTGTACACAAGATGACGGTCATATGCATAACAGGGAAGGTAGGTAGATGGATATTCAAGTTTTTGACAGAACACAGAGTAGTAGTAAACAGAACTAAATCCATCATTAACAAGGTAAAAAACTCAATACCCCATAGCACTGTCCTGGCACCTCTGCTGTTTATCCTCATTGACAGACACAAAACTCTCGCAAGTTTTTTTTTAATCATGATTTGTATATAAAATAAGCATGAAGGTCACTTCGATAGAAGATAATGAAAAACTGCAGGGAGATACAAGCAGGGATTTCCAGTGTGCAGTGGAGAACAACATGACGTTCAGTGGTAAGTTGCGGTTGCTTAGATCTGGAAAGAATGAAGATCTGGAAAGACACACTGTATACAAAACCGAAGAGGGTCATTAAATAGTGTGAAAGTAACGCGTAAAAAAAACCTCGAAGTAATTATGCATGCTAATCTTTCTTTCAAAGAATAATAAGGCAAATGTCATGACAACCAGGAAGATGACAGGGTGGATAATGAGAACTTTCAAAACAAGGGAAACAGTGCTAATGATGACACTTCAAATTGCTTGTGCTCTCATTTAGAGAGCACAAGCAATTTAGCGTTGACGGCCCCGTTCAGGGCAGGGGAGATATCAAAACTGGAAGAGATAGAGATCATTTAGAGCCGGCATAGAGCCAATAAAGCATTAAATTACCGGAAGATGATAATTTATACGTGGAAAGTACTCGAGGGCCTGTCTCAAATACTTAGTGCCATAACATACTGGAACGAAAGATACGAGAGGAAGTGTAAAATAAAAAAAAAAGAGGCCGTCCAGTTCATTGTCATGAGGACACTAGAGCACTCCAGGATAATTTGAATAGACTGATGCAGTGGTGGGAGAAGTGGCAGATGCAGTTTAATACAGACAAATGCAAAGTTCTAAATGTTGGACAGGAAAATAACCATGCCACATATAAACTAAATAATATAGATATTAATATTACAGATTGCGAAAAGGATTTAGGAGTTCTGGTTTGTAGTAATCTAAAACCAAGACAACAGTACCTTTGATATACCTTTGAAGAATTTCGAGAGTATATCTACTCTCTGAGCCCGGCCATGGGCCAGGCTCGTCTGGTGCTCGCCTGGTCAACCAGGCTGTTGCTGCTGGAGGCCCGCTGCCCCACATATCCATCACAGCCTGGTTGATCTGGCACCTGGTGAGAATACTCGTCTAGTTTCCTCTTGAAGGCTTCAACACTTGTTCCAGCAGTGTTTCTGATATCTTCTGGTAAGATGTTGAAAAGTCTGGGACCCCGGATGTTGATACAGTGTTCCCTTATTGTCCCCACCGCACCCCTGCTCCTCACTGGGTTTATTTTACACTTCCTCCCATATCTCTCACTCCAGGAGTGCATAAGTGTTCGCAATAAAACTAACAATCCTTGACTTCATATCAAGAAGTATAAATAATAGAAGTCCTCAGGTTGTTCTTAAAGCACTGGTTTTGTAATAGAGTTGTGGATGAGTGGAACAAACTCCCGAGTACCGTCGTACAAGCTAAGACGTGTAGTTTTAAAAACAGGTTGGATAAATACATGAGTGGGTGTGAGTTGGACCTGACTAGCTTGTGCTACTAGGTCGGATGCCGTGCTCCTCCCTTGAATAACGTGACTGACTTGACTAGGTCAAGGCGTTGACTTAAGCCGGTGGGAGAATTGGACCTGCCTCGCATGGGCCAGTAGGCCTGTTGCAGTGTTCCTTTTTATGTTCTTAAACCCAGTGAAAATCAGTAGGCACTGTGGGCACCATAAAGCATTGTATCAACATCCGTGATCCTAGAATATTCAACATCTTATCAGAAGTTATCAGAAACACTGCTGGGACAAGTGTAGATGTCTTTAAGAGGAAACTGAACAAGTATCTCCACCAGATGTCAGGTCAACCAGGCTGTGATGGATATGTTGGCAGCTGGCTGCTAGCAGCAACAGTGTGGTTGACTAGTCAAACTCCAGTCAAGCCTGTTCCAGGGTCGGGCTCCAGGAGTAGAAAAACCTGAAGCTCATGTAAGGTACATTAAAAGTACTAGCTAGGTACATCACCTCTGCGCCAAGTGACCGGCATATTCTCGTGTTTGAGTGACGTTGCTTGGCAGTTAGTCCCAACACAGTGATCAGAGGTCTGTGTCCTCTTACACTGGCTGGCTCGCACATCTGGTCTAACTCGGTTCATTTGTGGCAGATGTGTGTGATCTTATTTACTCTATGGCCATGGAGACAATTCGGATTGGAGGTATTATAAACTTGTCTCCTGACATACTGATCTATGTTTGACTAGCTGGTCCATGAACGAAGTTTCGCCTGATATACTTGGAGGGTGTTCGGGGGGTAGGGTGTCAGCGCTCCCTTCCCCCCCTGCCCGTCCATGACCAGGCATCTGTCCATTGATTACATTAAAACCCAACTCAGTAAGTGTGAAATGTCTTAGACTTTTCAGTGCCCTTCCAACACTCATGTACCATCATTCAGCAAAGTAAACATAGTAATAGTCATGTCACCATTGAGCACAGTAAACGTAGCAACAGTCATGTCACCATCGTTGAGCACAGTAAACGTAGCAACAGTCATGTCACCAACATTCATCACAGTAAACGTAGCAACAGTCATGTCACCAACATTCATCACAGTAAACGTAGCAACAGTCATGTCACCATCATTGAGCACAGTAAAGGTGTCATCACAAAATTGGTGTCATTACCACCATTAAGGTAACGAGTGTTGTGTCTGGAGCAATCTACTGTGTAATGTGATCTTGATCTTGGTTAATAGTTGTGATCAGCGTAATGGTGTCGGAGTATGCTTTCTCAGATAGTTTTTTTTTTTCTTTTTTTTGTATCATGTTGACAATAGAGTTTTACAAATGATGGGAGTACACGAAGTAGTTTTCTCAGCATTAACTGAGAAGGAAGAGAACAGCTGTTGTGTATAATAAAGGAAGAAACAAACCGTTGCTATTGCCCCTTTGAAAAACTCGCACGTTAGTGGGTTGGGATAACAAAAGACCCGTGAAGGTACTACCCTCTTGTCATAATAGTGTGAAACATGCACACAGCGACCATCAGGAAGGTACTTCCCTCCAGTCATAAAAGTATGAAAGGTGCCCACAGGTAGTGGGTTGGTAGCCAACGACCATCCAGGGAGATACTACTCTGTTAAATGAATGTGAAAAATACTGTAAATATTTTTCGCGTTAAGATTCCATGTACAAGCAGTCTTGTGCTTGGGCACCTCTTAGTGCCTATAAATGGAACATCTTTAGGAAGAGACTTGAAATTCACATTTCACAAGGGGGTGACGTAGCTACGTCGACGATATTCTAGTTATTGTCTCCCCGACGCCTCAATACCAAGAATCTTAACATATATTTGATGGAACCTTTCATCAAGTTCACTATTGAAGAGAACGGACATATTCCCTTCCTAGATGTGCTAATTCGAAAAAATGGCAATAAACATAATTTCGAAGTCTACAGCAAACTAACAGAGTTGATGATCTGATTTATTATTCGCATCATAACGACAAATGTATGTTTTTAAAGAGTACAAACAATATATTCCTCTCCCTCGTCTCAGGAAAAATGTAGTTATGTTAGTGAAGTTTTAACCGAAATTTACTACCTACAGTTCATTATCGACTGCTGGAAGAAAGCCGAGAAGATTCTACATAACTGATTCTAACGCTGCACCCAACACATACATTGTACTTTCCCTCAACAAACAAAACCAGCGACAATCTCTCCAATACGTTAGTTAAATCCAATATCAGGGTCACCATCCTTCTATCTAAAACTATAGAAGACTTCAAGAAAAAGAAGCCAATGAACACTACCGGCGTTATTCCATACCATGTGGAGGTTGTGACAGGATTGATGTTGGTACGTTCAGTGACCTTAGATACCAGAGTAACGCTATACAATACCGACAAGAGGAGAAATTAGAACAGTACCATTGTGATAATACCTGTCTGATACACCACCACCATGGAATAGTAGTGCAGAGGATATCTCCTACAGCCTATTTGGAAAGCTCTGGCCCGATTGCAGCATGACCTATTTCCAGTAGTGGGTCCCGATCTTGGAAGGAATGGTCCCAAATCTGCACACAGAAATCACTCCCTACGAAAGTAAAAGACTGGGCAGGCGATGCAAAATGTCGCCAATAAAAAGTAGGGGCGCCATTGGTACACTAAGAGAAAACACCATAAGTGTTCGGGGCCCAAAACTGTTCAACAGCCTCCCATCAAGCATTAGGGGAATTGCCAATAAACCCCTGGCTGCCTTCAAGAGAGCTGGACAGATACCTAAAGTCAGTGCCGGATCAGCCGGGCTGTGGCTCGTACGTTGGACTGCGTGCGGCCAGCAGTAACAGCCTAGTTGATCAGGCCCTGATCCATCGGGAGGCCTGGTCATGGACCGGACCGCGGGGGCGTTGATCCCCGGAATAACCTCCAGGTAACCGCCCACCTGTAACGATGACTTCATCTGCTGACCCTCAGTATATTGGAGTCCGTCATTCTGCCTAAGTTTCACATTCATAAACACTAATGTGCTGAACATCTTTCATTGTTTTTTGTGTATACTTCTGATTACCTCGACTGCTACTGTCTTCGATCAACTCTGCTGTGAAAAAAGATAAATCCACTGGTTGGTGAAGCGTCATCGTTTATTTGAAAGCCGGGAGTTGCACGTGCCTGATTCCATATATTAATACATGCTGAATCAATGATACTAAGAGTGTACATGCACTTACAGAGTAACACAGACAACCAGCTAATGAACCTTGTCATCACCAAAAGTGATCGTCACAGCAGATAGTTTAGAATCCGCAGTAATAGCTCACACACATTAATGGAAACTCAAGGATAATTTACCATCTCCGAAGTTTTATCGAGGTTTGTTCTCTCAAAACCTGGTACTAACCTCACTCGGCTGGCTACTCATATGTGACTTCACGGCGCCATTCTTACCACATGGCCTTTCCCCAAACCCTGCATATACCCATGCCTTGTTCTCTTGTGTGAATTGATAGTCTCTTGTGGACACAACATCTTCACAACAAAGTGCCATAACCCACATTGTGTATTTAACTTACATGATCTTTCGGATTTAACGCTTAAATTATTATTATTATTATTATTATTATTATAATTCAACGAGTGTGAAACACACACGAGGATAGTAGGTTATTAAACAATCTGCCAGAGAAGCACGGTCCTCCTGTGTGCATAACGGGTAAATGTTCTATATT
>NC_091305.1:32283207-32390707 GCF_038502225.1 Cherax quadricarinatus
TGTGCCCACTGTATCCCTGCTTTTGACTGGGTTTATTTTGCACTTCCTCTCATATCTCTCGCTCCAGAATGTTACGGCAGTGTAGATTTCGGACCAGGCCCTCGAGTACTTTCCAGGTATATATTATCATGTATATCTTTCTCCGCTCCAGTGGGTATATATTTAAGACTTTCAAAACATATCCAGTAATTCAAATGCTTTATTGGCTCAATACGAGCCGTAAACGATCTTTGTATTTGTTCCAGCTCCGATATTTCTCCTGCTCTGAACTGGTCCTCAGTGAATGACACGCAAATTAGTATCGTCTGCAATTGAAGACACGTTGCTATGGTTTACATCTCCGTATAGTTCGTATAATAAATATTGGGATTATATTTGCTTTTTCCCAGACCTCTGGCAGCTGCCTTGTTTCAGTTAACTAGTTAAAGACCACTGTTAGAGGTTCAGACATTTCCTCTGGTCCCCTTTTTAAAACCCATGAAGAGATGTCTGATCCCATTGACTTTAGCAGTCTCTTCACCTCTCCTCCCATTGTTTGTATTATCCAGTATTCGTTGGCGAACTCCTCTTTGACTGGCATTGTTTCTGATTCTATTGTAAATTCCTCCCTAAATATTTTGTCCAGTTCCTCACAGTCTACCTGGTCATTCCTGGTGAGCTCCCTTCTTCCTGCTTCAACCTTATTATCTGGTCCTTCACAGTTGTCTTTTTTTTTTTTTTGTAATATAGCTGTACATCAACTTTAGCTCAGATTTCAATGCTGTGTTATTCTCAAATTGTCGTTCATCCTCCCTTTGTATTCTTGTGTATTTGTTTCTGGTTCTGCCTGCTTCACTGTTCTCTAACATTCTTTGTTTTCTATATTTCATGTTTTTGTACTTTTGGTTTTTGCCTCCCTGCATCTCTTGGGGAACCATGAGCTCACTCTTTTCTTACCTGTGATACTTCTGTCCATGAATTTCTGTTCTGCCTTCCAACACTTTCCAGCTACATACTCCATTTCATTTACTGTCTTTTCATCTAGCGTCACTTCTTACAGCACTCTGCTTAGGAACTGCCTCATGCCATCATAGTCTCCTCTTTTGGCGTAGTATTTGTCCTTTTCTTCATGCTCCTAAATTTCCTTCTACAGGGACTGTGTGGTCATTAGCTTCAAGAGGCTTCTCGTATTCTGTCCCCCTACATCAATCACTGAGGGTGAACACAAGGTCCAGTCTCATTGCTTCATCCTAGTAGTGTTCCTTGACGTGCTGACTCTTGAAGTTTTCCCACTGCTACCTCCAGCAACTTAACACGCCATATTTTCGATTTCCCATGATCCATAGTTTTGCATTGCCCATGTGGGTAGTGCTCCTTCTGTCATTTACACCATCGCCCTATTGTCATCATATTCATGTCTTGGTCTTTTTCTGTTTAGTGGTGGGTTGTACATCACTGCTATTATCACCTTGGGTCCCTCAGTTCTGACTGTCCTCATTACATAATCATTTAGCTTCTCTCTCGTTGTTCTGCCAATCTCCTCAAAGATCCACGGGTTCCTGATCACCACTGCTACTCTACCTCTTTTTCGTCTGCCCTTTCTCATTACCCGAGAGGCTTCTGGAAATATCACATTTGTTATCACCTCCGGGAGGTTGGTCTCTGTTATTGTGTAGATGATAGGCGAGTCTTACTCCCTTCGGTACTACACCTGTGTTTGTGTGTTTTACTTCATCAGTGTAGGTGTTGAGTGAGTGTTACTCCCTTAGTCATAACACCTATGTTGGTTTTAGGCTGGAATACTGACAGGTATGTGAACAAAGACACATGCATGCCGAATAAAGCTTAATGTGGACAGAATTTTCACGACGTAGACCTTTTTCCATTCATACATTGAATATGCAGTACAGATCGTAGAACCACAAGTAATTTACGTTTTACCATTTTCGAGGGGTTTTCTACCGTTGCAGCCCGGCCTTTGGTCAGGCTTCTTTGTTGATCACACTTCACGCTCTACTGGCCTACTCCTGTTTCCACCTCTCCTTCCAGCAGTATAGATCACGTAAGGTGTTTTCTTCATGTAGGTTTGTCAACACACACCACCTATGTTACTCTCTCACAGGTGGTGGCTAGCTGGGTGAATCATGCCCATACACACCACCAATGTTACTTTCTTCCTCACAGATGGTGGTTAGCTGGGTGAGTCATGTCCATACACACTACCTGTGTTACTGTCTCCCTCGCAGGTGGTGGCTAGCTGGGTGAGTTATGCCCATACACACCTATGTTACTGTCTCACAGATGGTGGCTAGCTGGGTAAGTCATGTCCATACACACCACCCGTGTTATTGCCTCACAGGTGGTGGCTAGCTGAGTGAATCATGTACATACACACCACCTGTGTTACTGCCTCACAGATGGTGGCCAGCTGGGTGAGTCATGTACATATACACCAAACAACTCGTCCTCACACTTCACATAAGTGTTGTTTTCAACTATTGAACAGACTAAGGAGAGTTTCTCCCCCGCTACCAAACGTCCCTTCATGTAATTTGCATATTGGAGTTAACCACATGTATTTATAGATTTATTTACGTAACTTTTGCGTTCACTGATATAAAATAGCCGAGGTAAAAAACGAAGTCTCAAAGAATTGGAGCTGATTTAGCCTTTCCCTTTCCTCAAATTCAAAATTAATTCAGTGCACTCTTGACTTAAACTTATGGATTGGGTTTCTGAAATGCGAGAAATTGATTTTTAATTGATTGCATTGTGTTTATGTATGTAATGTGTGTAAATAGTGTGGTAGCTGTGAGTAAGAGGGAAGTGGAGTGCATGCAAGGTGTTACTGGTGGTTCTGCTGGGTAAGACCCTCCACCTGGAGACTGTCAACGTCCTCTCGGTCTGGTCCCAGACCAGACCTCCTGGTGGATGACCTAATCAACCAGGCTGTTGGTGCTAGTCGCACGAAGTCTAACATAAGCACCACAGCCTGTGGCGGAATTTATTCCGCACGAAGTCTAACATAAGCACCACAGCCTGTGGCGGAATTTATTCCACCTGCTGTATTATCTTCCCTTCCCTTCTTAAAGCTGTGTGACCCTGGGCCACACTGACTGTCATCTCTCTCCCAAGAGGTAGAGAGGAGAGGGGAGGACTTTAATCCCATATTTTACCTTCGTGCCATGCTCGCTCAGTATTACAAATGAGACCTATTTTTCACAAGATCTCAGAACCTTAAATTTGTAAATGTCGTAGTAACTGACAATCTTCCATGTTCAGAGCACTTAATTAGCTCTCATTATCTCCAGTGTTGGTAACAGAGCACAAGCCAGGTCAGGGCTGGCACTTGCAGCCAGTTGAGTTTTAATTGGCCCAGCAGTTCTGAAGTGACGATGGCGTCATGTGGGGAACACGCATGTGTTTCCTGGAGTGCCTGGGAGCCAGGCTGATATTCCCCCCGGCCTCTAATTTGTCGGGTGCTTCAACGACTGTTCAAGGACGGGCATAAGACATCGAGACTCACTGAAGTGATTTGGTGGACCTTCTGAACCTAAGCTGGAGGAGTGGCAGTCACCTCGTGGTTGTTCTAGTGCTCATGCTAAACTGAGTGAATGTCATCTGTAGTGATTTGATGATATTCAGATACGACGACCGCTCATCACTGAGCAGGATAGTAGACATATTGTACTGATGTCTCGAGTACCACATTGAGTCTCCCAGGTAGAGGAAGACCTGCGGGCATTTACCCGCTTATTCATGAAGTAGATTATAATTCATAGTCTTGTACAAGGCATACAGGGACATAACTGAAGTATAGTGGTGTGGGTTTAAAGCTTAGTGGGAGCCGGCTCCAGAGCTGGTCAAAATGCCAGTTGCCACACATCATTTAAGCTTTTCTGTGTCAGTCTACGCTTAATGCAGTTACGAAGTGTGCTGGATTACTCTACCTAGTAATTGACCAGGTACTAAGCGTCATCAAGGACATATTGGTAAATAATGAGTGTCCAGTATACTTGGTTTGACAGCCACTGACTTGAGAAGTTTGTTCAGTTTTTTCTTGAAGATAGCCAAGGATCTGCTGGTAATCTCACGTATGTAAGAAGTTAGGGTGTTGAAAACTCTTGGTCCTCTCACACCTGCTGAGTTTTCCCTAGTGTACTCATTGCACCACTGCTCGTTATTGAGGGTATTTTGCACCATCTCACATGGAGTATGGGTGGGTGTGGGGTGAGGTGAGGGCGGGTATGGAGTGGGGGGTGAGGGTGAGTGGTGGGTGAAGGCAGGTGTGGGGTGAAGAAAGGTGTGGGGCGAGGGTGCGTGTAGCAGTGGTGGTGTTTGCAACTTTTCACTCAGCACGGAGAGTAATTTTCCAGAGGTCAAGGTGAGGTTTAGCCTTAACACATCATGTGGTGTCTTTCTGTATGCTGGACACCACCAGTACATGTGGTGTCTTCCTGTGTGCTGGACAGCACCAGCACATGTGGTGTCTTCGTGTGTGCTGGAAGCCACCAGCACATGTGGTGTCTTCCTGTGTACTGGACACCCCCAGTACATGTGGTGTCTTCCTGTGTGCTGGACACCCCCAGTACATGTGGTGTCTTCCTGTGTGCTGGACACCACCAGCACATGTGGTGTCTTCGTGTGTGCTGGACGCCACCAGCACATGTGGTGTCTTCCTGTGTACTGGACACCACCAGCACATGTGGTGTCTTCCTGTATGCTGGACACCACCAGCACATGTGGTGCCTTCCTGTGTGCTGGACACCACCAGCACATGTGATGTCTTCGTGTGTGCTGGACACCAGCACATGTGGTGTCTTCCTGTGTGCTGGACACCACCGGCACATGTGGTGTCTTCCTGTGTGGTGGACACCACCAGCACATGTGGTGTCTTCCTGTGTACTGGACACCACCAGCACATGTGGTGTCTTCCTGTGTGCTGGACACCAACACATGTAGTGTCTTCCTGTGTGCTGGACACCACCAACACATGTGTCTTCCTGTGTGCTGGACACCACCAGCACATGTGGTGTCTTCGTGTGTGCTGGACGCCACCAGCACATGTGGTGTCTTCGTGTGTGCTGGACGCCACCAGCACATGTGGTGTCTTCGTGTGTGCTGGACGCCACCAGCACATGTGGTGTCTTCGTGTGTGCTGGACGCCACCAGCACATGTGGTGTCTTCGTGTGTGCTGGACGCCACCAGCACATGTGGTGTCTTCGTGTGTGCTGGACGCCACCAGCACATGTGGTGTCTTCGTGTGTGCTGGACGCCACCAGCACATGTGGTGTCTTCGTGTGTGCTGGACGCCACCAGCACATGTGGTGTCTTCGTGTGTGCTGGACGCCACCAGCACATGTGGTGTCTTCGTGTGTGCTGGACGCCACCAGCACATGTGGTGTCTTCGTGTGTGCTGGACACCACCAGCACATGTGGTGTCTTCCTGTGTGCTGGACACCACCAGCACATGTCTTCATGAGTGCTGGACACCACCAGCACATGTGGTGTCTTTGTGTGCTGGGCACCATCAGCACATGTGGTGTCTTCCTGTGTGCTGGGCACCACCAGCACATGTGGTGTCTTCCTGTGTACTGGACACCACCAGCACATGTCTTCCTGTGTGCTGGACACCACCAGCACATGTCTTCCTGTGTGCTGGACACCACCAGCACATGTCTTCCTGTGTGCTGGACACCACCAGCACATGTGGTGTCTTCCTGTGTGCTGGACACCACCAGCACATGTGGTGTCTTCCTGTGTGCTGGGCACCACCAGCACATGTGGTGTCTTCCTGTGTGCTGGGCACCACCAGCACATGTGGTGTCTTCCTGTGTGCTGGGCACCACCAGCACATGTGATGTCTTCCTGTGTGCTGGGCACCACCAGCACATGTGGTGTCTTCCTGTGTGCTGGGCACCACCAGCACATGTGGTGTCTTCCTGTGTGCTGGGCACCACCAGCACATGTGGTGTCTTCCTGTGTGCTGGGCACCACCAGCACATGTGGTGTCTTCCTGTGTGCTGGGCACCACCAGCACATGTGGTGTCTTCCTGTGTGCTGGACACCACCAGCACATGTGGTGTCTTCCTGTGTGCAGGACACCCAACGCATGTGGTGTCTTCCTGTGTGCAGGACACCCAACGCATGTGGTGTCTTCCTGTGTGCAGGACACCCAACGCATGTGGTGTCTTCCTGTGTGCAGGACACCCAACACATGTGGTATCTTCCTGTGTGCAGGACACCCAACACATGTGGTATCTTCCTGTGTGCAGGACACCCAACACATGTGGTGTCTTCCTGTCTTCAGGACACCCAACACATGTGGTGTCTTCCTGTGTTCAGGACACCCAACGCATGTGGTGTCTTCCTGTGTGCAGGACACCCAACGCATGTGGTGTCTTCCTGTGTGCAGGACACCCAACGCATGTGGTGTCTTCCTGTGTGCAGGACACCCAACACATGTGGTGTCTTCCTGTGTGCAGGACACCCAACACATGTGGTGTCTTCCTGTGTGCAGGACACCCAACACATGTGGTGTCTTCCTGTGTGCAGGACACCCAACACATGTGGTGTCTTCCTGTGTGCAGGACACCCAACACATGTGGTGTCTTCCTGTGTGCAGGACACCCAACACATGTGGTGTCTTCCTGTGTGCAGGACACCCAACACATGTGGTGTCTTCCTGTGTGCAGGACACCCAACACATGTGGTGTCTTCCTGTGTGCAGGACACCCAACACATGTGGTGTCTTCCTGTGTGCAGGACACCCAACACATGTGGTGTCTTCCTGTGTGCAGGACACCCAACACATGTGGTGTCTTCCTGTGTGCAGGACACCCAACACATGTGGTGTCTTCCTGTGTGCAGGACACCCAACACATGTGGTGTCTTCCTGTGTGCAGGACACCCAACACATGTGGTGTCTTCCTGTGTGCAGGACACCCAACACATGTGGTGTCTTCCTGTGTGCAGGACACCCAACACATGTGGTGTCTTCCTGTGTGCAGGACACCCAACACATGTGGTGTCTTCCTGTGTGCAGGACACCCAACACATGTGGTGTCTTCCTGTGTGCAGGACACCCAACACATGTGGTGTCTTCCTGTGTGCAGGACACCCAACACATGTGGTGTCTTCCTGTGTGCAGGACACCCAACACATGTGGTGTCTTCCTGTGTGCAGGACACCCAACACATGTGGTGTCTTCCTGTGTGCAGGACACCCAACACATGTGGTGTCTTCCTGTGTGCAGGACACCCAACACATGTGGTGTCTTCCTGTGTGCAGGACACCCAACACATGTGGTGTCTTCCTGTGTGCAGGACACCCAACACATGTCTTCCTGTGTGCTAGACACCATCGACACATCATGTGGTGTCTTCCTGTGTGCTAGACAACACCGATTGCAGGATTGCAAATCACCTGGATTCCCAAAATCTGCACAATCCAGGGCAACATGGGTTCAGGGCAGGTCGCTCCTGCCTCCCGCAACGACTGGATCACTATGATATGGTCTTGGATGCACTGGAAGAAAATCAGAATGCAGATGTAATATACACAGACTTTGCAAAAGCGTTTGACAAATGCGATCATGGCGTAATAGCGCACAAAATGCGTGCTAAAGGAATAACTGGCAAAGTGGGGAGATGGATCTTCAACTTCCTAACAAATCGAACACAGAGAGTAGTGGTCAACAGAGTTAAGTCGGAGGCTGCCATAGTGAAGAGCTCTGTTCCACAAGGCACAGTATTCGCCCCCATCTTATTCCTCATCCTCATATCAGACATAGACAGAGATATACATCACAGCACCGTATCATCCTTTGCGGGTGATACTAGGATCTGCATGAGGCTGTCATCTGCTGAGGACACGGTTAACCTCCAAGAATATGTAAACAAAGTTTTCCAGTGGGCAACAGAAAACAATGTGATGTTCAATGTGGACGAATTCCAACTACTCCGTTATGGAAAGATGGAGGAGATAATAACTAGAACAGAGTATACTACAAACTCTGGCCATACAATAGAGAGGAAAAATAGTGTAAGGGACCTGGGAGAAGTAATGTCTGAGGATCTCACTTTCAAGGATCACAACAGTTCCACGATCACAAGTGCAAAGAAAATGATAGGATGGATAATGAGAACGTTCAAAACGAGAGATGCCAAGCCAATGATCTTTTTCAAATCACTTGTTCTCTCTAGGCTGGAATACTGCTGTACATTAACATCTCCGTTCAAAGCAGGTGAAATTGCAGATCTAGAGAGTGTACAGAGATCCTTTACTGCACGTATAAGTTCTGTGAAGCACCTTAACTACTGGGAACGCTTGGAAGCACTTGACTTGTATTCGTTGGAACGCAGGAGAGAGATATATTTCATAATCTACACTTGGAAAATCTTGGAAGGAATGGTCTCGAGTTTGTACACAGAAATCACTCCCTACGAAAGTAAAAGACTGGGCAGGCGATGCAAAATACCCCCAGTTTAAAGTAGGGGCGCCATTGGTACACAAAGAGGAAACACCATAAGTGTCCGGGGCCCAAGACTGTTCAACAGCCTCCCATCAAGCATTAGGGAAATTACCAATAAACCCCTGGCTGCCTTCAAGAGAGAGCTAGACAGATACCTAAAGTCAATGCCGGATCAGCTGGGCTGTGGCTCGTACGTTGGACTGCGTGCGGCCAGCAGCAACAACCTGGTTGATCAGGCCCTGATCCACCGGGAGGCCTGGTCATGGACCGGGCCGCGGGGGCGTTGATCCCCGGAATAACCTCCAGGTAACCAGGACACATCATGTGGTGTCTTCCTGTGTGCTAGACACCACCGACACATCATGTGGTGTCTTCCCGTGTGCTACATACCACCGACACATCATGTGGTGTCTTCCTGTGTGCTAGACACCACCGACACATGTGGTGTCTTCCCGTGTGCTACATACCACCGACACATCATGTGGTGTCTTCCCATGTGCTAGACACCACCAACGCATCATGTGGTGTCTTCCCGTGTGCTAGACACAACCGACACATCATGTGGTGTCTTCCCGTGTGCTACATACCACCGACACATCATGTGGTGTCTTCCTGTGTGCTAGACACCACCGACACATGTGGTGTCTTCCCGTGTGCTACATACCACCGACACATCATGTGGTGTCTTCCCATGTGCTAGACACCACCAACACATCATGTGGTGTCTTCCTGTGTGCTAGACACCAACACATCATGTGATGTCTTCCCGTGTGCTAGACACCACCAACACATCATGTGGTGTCTTTCCGTGTGCTTGACACCACCGACACATCATGTGGTGTTTTCCCGTGTGCTAGACACCACCAACACATCATGTGGTGTCTTCCCGTGTGCTAGACACCACCAACACATCATGTGGTGTCTTCCCGTGTGCTAGACACCACCAACACATCAAGTGGTGTCTTCCCGTGTGCTAGACACCACCGACACATCATGTGGTGTCTTCCCGTGTGCTAGACACCACCGACACATCATGTGGTGTCTTCCCGTGTGCTAGACACCACCAACACATCATGTGGTGTCGTCCATTGTGCTAGACACCACCAACACATGTGGGGTCTTCCCGTGTGCTAGACACCACCGACACATCATGTGGTGTCTTCCCGTGTGCTAGACACCACCAACACATCATGTGGTGTCTTCCCGTGTGCTAGACACCACCAACACATCATGTGATGTCTTCCCGTGTGCTAGACACCACCAACACATCATGTGGTGTCTTCCCGTGTGCTAGACACCACCAACACATCATGTGGTGTCTTCCCGTGTGCTTGACACCACCGACACATCATGTGGTGTCTTCCCGTGTGCTTGACACCACCGACACATCATGTGGTGTCTTCCCGTGTGCTAGACACCACCAACACATCATGTGGTGTCTTCCCGTGTGCTAGACACCACCAACACATCATGTGGTGTCTTCCCGTGTGCTAGACACCACCAACACATCATGTGGTGTCTTCCCGTGTGCTAGACACCAACACATCATGTGGTGTCTTCCCGTGTGCTAGGCACCACCGACACATCATGTGGTGTCTTCCCGTGTGCTAGACACCACCAACACATCATGTGGTGTCTTCCCGTGTGCTAGACACCACCAACACATCATGTGGTGTCTTCCCGTGTGCTAGACACCAACACATCATGTGGTGTCTTCCCGTGTGCTAGGCACCACCGACACATGTGGTGTTTTCCCGTGTGCTAGGCACCACCGACACATCATGTGGTGTCTTCCCGTGTGCTAGACACCACCAACACATCATGTGGTGTCTTCCCGTGTGCTAGACACCACCAACACATCATGTGGTGTCTTCCCGTGTGCTAGACACCACCAACACATCATGTGGTGTCTTCCCGTGTGCTAGACACCACCAACACATCATGTGGTGTCTTCCCGTGTGCTAGACACCACCAACACATCAAGTGGTGTCTTCCCGTGTGCTAGACACCACCGACACATCATGTGGTGTCTTCCCGTGTGCTAGACACCACCGACACATGTGGTGTCTTCCCGTGTGCTAGACACCACCAACACATCATGTGGTGTCGTCCCTTGTGCTAGACACCACCAACACATGTGGGGTCTTCCCGTGTGCTAGACACCACCGACACATCATGTGGTGTCTTCCCGTGTGCTAGACACCACCAACACATCATGTGGTGTCTTCCCGTGTGCTAGACACCACCAACACATCATGTGATGTCTTCCCGTGTGCTAGACACCACCAACACATCATGTGGTGTCTTCCCGTGTGCTAGACACCACCAACACATCATGTGGTGTCTTCCCGTGTGCTTGACACCACCGACACATCATGTGGTGTCTTCCCGTGTGCTTGACACCACCGACACATCATGTGGTGTCTTCCCGTGTGCTAGACACCACCAACACATCATGTGGTGTCTTCCCGTGTGCTAGACACCACCAACACATCATGTGGTGTCTTCCCGTGTGCTAGACACCACCAACACATCATGTGGTGTCTTCCCGTGTGCTAGACACCAACACATCATGTGGTGTCTTCCCGTGTGCTAGGCACCACCGACACATCATGTGGTGTCTTCCCGTGTGCTAGACACCACCAACACATCATGTGGTGTCTTCCCGTGTGCTAGACACCACCAACACATCATGTGGTGTCTTCCCGTGTGCTAGACACCAACACATCATGTGGTGTCTTCCCGTGTGCTAGGCACCACCGACACATCATGTGGTGTCTTCCCGTGTGCTAGGCACCACCGACACATCATGTGGTGTCTTCCCGTGTGCTAGACACCACCAACACATCATGTGGTGTCTTCCCGTGTGCTAGACACCACCAACACATCATGTGGTGTCTTCCCGTGTGCTAGACACCACCAACACATCATGTGGTGTCTTCCCGTGTGCTAGACACCACCAACACATCATGTGGTGTCTTCCCGTGTGCTAGGCACCACCGACACATCATGTGGTGTCTTCCCGTGTGCTAGACACCACCAACACATCATGTGGTGTCTTCCCGTGTGCTAGACACCACCAACACATGAAGTGGTGTCTTCCCGTGTGCTAGACACCACCAACACATCATGTGGTGTCTTCCCGTGTGCTAGACACCACCAACACATCAAGTGGTGTCTTCCCGTGTGCTAGACACCACCAACACATCAAGTGGTGTCTTCCCGTGTGCTAGACACCACCAACACATCATGTGGTGTCTTCCCGTGTGCTAGACACCACCAACACATCATGTGGTGTCTTCCCGTGTGCTAGACACCACCGACACATCATGTGGTGTCTTCCCGTGTGCTAGACACCACCGACACATCATGTGGTGTCTTCCCGTGTGCTAGACACCACCAACACATCATGTGGTGTCTTCCCGTGTGCTAGACACCACCAACACATCATGTGGTGTCTTCCCGTGTGCTAGACACCACCAACACATGTGGTGTTTTCCCGTGTGCTAGACACCACCAACACATCATGTGGTGTCTTCCCGTGTGCTAGACACCACCAACACATCATGTGGTGTCTTCCCGTGTGCTAGACACCAACACATCATGTGGTGTCTTCCCGTGTGCTAGACACCACCGACACATCATGTGGTGTCTTCCCATGTGCTAGACACCACCGACACATCATGTGGTGTCTTCCCGTGTGCTAGACACCACCAACACATCATGTGGTGTCTTCCTGTGTGCTAGACACCACCGACACATGTGGTGTCTTCCCGTGTGCTAGACGACACCAACACATCATGTGGTGTCTTCCCGTGTGCTAGACACTACCGACACATGTGGTGTCTTCCCGTGTGCTAGACACCACCGACACATCATGTGGTGTCTTCCCGTGTGTTAGACACCACCGACACATCATGTGGTGTCTTCCCGTGTGCTAGACACCACCGACACATCATGTGTCTTCCCGTGTGCTAGACAACACCGACACATCATGTGGTAATTTTATGCTAGACAAACTCGCCAGGTTTTCACTTACCAACTTTGTGGAAGATGTTACAGTATTTTTATTTTAAGGCAAGTGTATGAAGATCTTGGTGTTTGTATACTCATGTTCGTGTCTGCTTCTTGTCCTGGTCCCGCCTCTCAATCATTATTTACTGCCAGCACTGGTTTCTTGTCTCTTGAGCCCTGTCATACTTATTCTTGAAACTATGTATGAATTTTGCTTCAGCGCTTCCCCACTCAATTCATTGTTTCCCTACTGCCTTGCCTTATGCTGCCCTCAGGGGTTGTCGAGCCCCGCGGTGCGGTCCCAGACCAAGTTCCCTCTTGAAGACAGTCAGAGGCTTGAATATAGCCTGAGTACTTCCTAACATACCTGTGATCCATTCGTGTTATTAACTTCCTTTTGTGGTCCTTTGTACCTGGTCCTACGGTTTATGTGCTCTCCATGTGATATGCTGAGTGCGATGTTTACTGCTAGATCCTTTTCTTTCGTCGATACCTGATGTTTCACACTTCCTACTTCGTATTTTGTCTTTCTCTCTCCTTCCCTTCACTAAATTGCATGATTTTGCATTAATTCGAACTGAACTACGATATACATTTGCTTGTCCACCCGTAAACATGTCTAGATCTCCCAGGAGGTCCTCACTCTCTTCTCTCTGTATTCTCAGTAGTTTATCCTTCGTTCTCTCTCTCTCTCTCTCTCTCTCTCTCTCTCTCTCTCTCTTTTCTTTTTCACTCTCCCCTCTCTCTCCCTTCTCTTCCTTCTCTTTTTCAGTCTCCCCCCTCTCTCCGTCTCCTCTCTCCGTCTCCTCTCTCCGTCTCCTCTCTCCGTCTCCTCTCTCCGTCTCCTCTCTCTGTCTCCTCTCTCCGTCTCCTCTCTCCGTCTCCTCTCTCCGTCTCCTCTCTCCGTCTCCTCTCTCCGTCTCCTCTCTCCGTCTCCTCTCTCCGTCTCCTCTCTCCGTCTCCTCTCTCCGTCTCCTCTCTCCGTCTCCTCTCTCCGTCTCCTCTCTCCGTCTCCTCTCTCCGTCTCCTCTCTCCGTCTCCTCTCTCCGTCTCCTCTCTCCGTCTCCTCTCTCCGTCTCCTCTCTCCGTCTCCTCTCTCCGTCTCCTCTCTCTGTCTCCTCTCTCCGTCTCCTCTCTCCGTCTCCTCTCTCCGTCTCCTCTCTCCGTCTCCTCTCTCCGTCTCCTCTCTCCCCGCTCTCTCTCTCCCCGCTCTCTCTCTCTCTCTCTCTCTCTCTCTCTCTCTCTCTCTCTCTCTCTCTCTCTCTCTCTCTCTCTCTCTCTCTCTCTCTCTCTCTCTCTCTCTCTCTACTGTTTAGTCCTGTTTTTCTTTTTTGTTTTAGGTGTGAGAACCACACAACTGCTACGTATTCATTTTTGGTTTAATGTATGGTATTGTGCCTATTAATTGGGACAGTGATGAAATAAGGCATTTATGTGGAAAATTAATGTTTATTTGAAAAATACAAGGCAATGATGTGAGATAATTGATTTAATAAGAAATATGACTACCCTTTGGTTTCATAAGCATTGCTACAGACTTTGGTATAGAATCGACCAATGCTGAACACATTTTGGCAAGTTCTTCGTTGTGGTACCAGGTTCTAATAACAGCAGCAATTAGTTTCTCCATAGTTGAATGGTCCTGTTTCAAGAACCTGCGTTTAGTTATTGCACATAGATTCTCACTTGGGTTGAGGTCAGGAGAGTTTTCAGGCCAATTTACAAGAATGTCAGCATTTTTCTGCTGAAAATGATTTCTCCTTCAGGAAAGTCTGTCCGTGATGGGAAACAAATGAGCTGCCAAAATTTCCTTGTATTTGTCACTGTTCATCGTTCTCGCAACATTAACATCTTAGGTGGGTGTTTTGGCGTTTGTTGACTGTCACTTCCGAAGAGGTTCGCCTTTGCTCCGTCTCACTACAACTGATCTGTACCCATTCATCTGTCGCCCATCCCTTATGATCGAGTGCCCACCTTAACCGTTTTTTTTTTTCATAGCAACAGTCAGTAATTTTTTACCGGCTTTCTGGCAGTTCTGCCAACTTCAAGGAGACTTCGTTGAATAGTTGAAGAATTAACATTTACGCCAGCTGAAGCCAAATCTCTGTAGAACTTCGCTGGTTTTCTTGGAATACTTCACACTACTTCTTATGATAACCTTGTCATCGTGAGGTGTTGTCTTGCGTTTTCTTCCACATCTTCCTCGATGCAACAACTCTCTTCAGAATCCAACCAACAGTTCACTTTGCTAGGCTCGATTTTTCAGTAATCTGTCTGATAGTCAAATCAGCATGTTTTCTAAGAGCTACAATAGTTGCACACTTCCTATGTGTAACGTCCATCATGAATTCCAGTAGTAATGATGAAAGGGAGAATTTGGCGAAATCACATTCACTCATGGAACACGCTTGCAGGGATAGCCTAACAGAACAACAGCTGTTGTATCAGTGACGAGAGTCGCAGGGTAACACCACAGCTAGATGGTTGCCAGAAGTCGGTAGCAAACTCTTCTTAAAAGGAAAGAATTTAAACTACATTAAACCAGAGACTAGGACATGATATAATCACAAAATTTAGTCTTGATCCAATTAATTAGCTTCTGTATGATACAAACAGCCTTCTTACCATTTCTCGACCCATATATTTGCAAGTTGTTTTATCGCTGGTGTAGCAAATGACTCTCACCATTTCATTTATATGATCTTCCATTGACATTTTCTTTAATAATGACTGCTAGCAGACCTAGGTAGCCAGCAACTATTCAGTGAGGTGACTACAACCCTCCTGTCGAATGAGTCTCAAATGGAAACTTGTGAAATATATTTTGCACTCTGGCAGGATTGCTGATCTTTGTATCATAAACACTCAAGATTTGTGGTCAGAGTGGTGCCTATGCAAACCTTCCTATGGTGTATAAAAATACCTAGTTGGATGAATTTTATTATGGCTAGCTGGCCCAGTGGCTAACGCGACGATCTGTAGTTTTGAGACCCTGATCGCGGGTTCTAACCCCGCCCGTGGTATGGTTTGGAACACTCAAGATGTTTGGTAGAACTTACAAGTTTCTACTTAAAATCAGTATACACATACCTTTACTTTCCTTCTTAACAGTTTTTTGTTCTGTAATATTTCCTTGATAACCTTGAAGGCCAATTTATTTACCAGAATACTGGTAAATAAATTGGCTCCCTCTGTTCGCATTATTTTAGCTTACTTCCCTTTCCATTACCAACCATTTATCTACGTTAAATTACATATATCATCCATCTGTCATTTCATTAGCTCAAATTATCGGTCATCCTGAAGAAATTAATTAATATTTATATACATTTTAGACAAGATTTTGGCATCGTCCGCCAACGAACAAATGCGGCTTCTTGTGGCATCTTAAGATATCTCACGATGGCATGTTTCCTATTTATGCCTCTTCGCATTTTCATCTCCCAAAACATGGCTCCTCCATTGTAATAATTTACCTTTTCTTACTCCTATATTTTGTCACCTTCTAAATTAGTCTTTCGTGGGGAAGCTGTCGAAAAGCTTTCCTAGTTAGGTAGTCACAATCCGTTAATCCATTTCTTTCTTTAAACACTTGGAACTAATAACCAAGGGTGTGCCAAAGTATCGGTATCGGCAGGATGTATCGGATAATAACTCATAATCGTATTTAGTATCGGCCTAAAATGAGTGTCGGTATAGGGTGGGTATCGACTAATTTTGATGGTATCGTAATCTGACAAAAATTAAGTATCGACATCAGCGAAAATATTTGTATCTTATCATTAATTTTTACAACAGCAGTTGTCAGGGAAGTTAATGAAGCAGTTGTGAAAAATCTCTTTCGAATTTCCAGACGTTACAAACTTCCCAGTTGGGGGGATAGAAAGAGGTAGGCGATGCCTGCTGAGGCCAAATGCCACATTTATATGTTCTTAATTTGTAAGACTTAATCTGTAATGAAGCCCACAGGCTGATGTATTATACAGTATTACTTAAACGTATTTAAGCGAAGTTAGATTTGGTCAGATTTAATTTAGCCTGGCCTATGGCCGGGCTCAGAGAGTAGATACTCTCGAAACTCTTCAAAGGTAAGGTATAAGGTAGTAAACTAAACAACTCACATCATACACAATAAAACGCCCTGGGCACACTTTTCCTGCCAAGAGTGCCCTCAGGGACTGCAGCCAGCACTAGCCTCAGTCACACCATGGGCAGTGAGAGAGACGGGCGACTTACCCATAGGCCTTGTGCAGTGAAATACTATTCGTTAAAACATACCCGACGCGAATTTGATACATTTGACCGCGATCAACGAACTCTCGCTACTGGACCAGACATTTGCACGTCACTTGGTTATTTCTAGGTGTACCTCCGCTTATCACTCTTCCATGTGGGTATCTCGAGAGTATTGAATGTAGTCATATCTAGGGGCCCACGTGAAAAGGGATGTCATATTCACCAGAGACCTACAGTTGCAACTGTCTATCACGTCACACAGCCCACTGTGAAATATAGAGGCAGATGGAATTCGGGTAACCAGGATGGGGGTGGCAGATTCTGATTAGGATCACTAACCTAATTAGTCATAAACCCACAGACAACCTCTATTTTACACAGCAGTCTTGTAGACTAAAATGTCTTCTGTCACTTTTTCTTTAAATAATGAGTGTCTGCAATCGTCCATTTATCTGCTGCTTTCCCTTCTTTTGCATGCCTTTTTTTTTTTTTTTTTCTTTTGTAAAGATGCTTCAGGGCATAAAGTGGAACCTCAAATATCGAACTTGATCCGTTCCAGGAGCTAGTTATAGATTTGAAAAGTCTGAAAATCGAAGCAATATTTCCCATAAGAAATAATGGAAATAAAATTAATCCGTTCCAGAAACCCAAAAATATTCACAAAAAATACATTTTATAGAGATTAATTATAGTTTTACATACAATAACATTTTTACTTACCTTTATTGAAGATTGGTGATGGCATCTGGAAGATAGGGAGGAGGAGAGAGGGAGTTGGGGTTAGTGTTCAGAAGGAGAATCCCCCCTCCATGAGGACTTCAGGTAAAGCCCTCTCTGGGGTTACTTCCCTTCTCTGTCTTTTAATGCCACTAGGACCAGCTTGAAAGTCACTGGACCCCTGTCTCACAAAATAACTGTCCATAGTTCTCTGTTTCTGGTGCCTCTTTAACATTTCCCTAAAATGGGACATGGTTCTGTCACTGAACTTGTTGCAAAGATGGCTTGTTTCAGCTTGCTCAGGGTGGTACTTCTCCACAAACATTTGAACATCATTCCACTTGGCACAAGTCTCCTTAATCTTTGAAGAAGGCACCTCATCCACTCCCTCTTCCTCCTCCTCCTCCTCCTCAGCTGTGGTCTGATACTGCTCCAGATGAAGCTCTTGCAGCTCTTCGGTGGTTAGCTCTTCCCTGTGGTCCTCAGCCAACTCTTCCACATCCTCACCACTCACCTCCAGCCCCAGGGTGTTCCCCAATGCTACAATAGAGTCCACAACAGGCATAGGGTCAGCTGGGTCAGGGACAGGATTAGGGTCAGCCTCAAACCATTCAAAATCCCTCTTTTGGACACGATCTGGCCACAATTGTCTCCAAGCAGAGTTCAAAGTCCTGGAAGTCACTACCTCCCAAGCCTTACCTGTAAGGCTTATGGAGCTGTAGATATTGAAGTGATTCCTCCAGAACTCTCTTAGGGTCAACTTAAGTGTCAGTGGTCACTTCAAAGCACTTTTCAAACACTGCTTTTGTGTAGAGTTTTTTGAAGTTAGAAATGACCTGCTGGCCATGGGCTGGAGGAGAGTGGTGTTAGGAGGCAAGAACTTCACTTTTATAAAACTGAAGTTCCTAGACAAGAGGTCTAATAAGTTTGGAGGATAAGCAGGAGCATTGTCCATTGACAGGAGGCAATTTCTTTTCAAAGAGGTATTTTTGCACACTGGGGCCAAACACTTCATGGACCCACTCTTTGAAAATTTGTCTTGTGACCCATGCCTTATGATTAGCTTTCCACAAGACACACAACTTGTTCTTAAAGACATTGTTTTTCTTAAACACACTGGGATTTTCTGAATGATACACAAGTAAAGGCTTCACTTTAAAATCACCACTAGCGTTAGCACAGAACAAAAGAGTAAGCCTGTCTTTCATAGGCTTGTGTCCTGGCAGTGCCTTTTCCTCCTGTGTGTTGTAGGTCCTCTTTGGCATTTTCTTCCAAAACAGGCCTGTTTCATCACAATTGAACACTTGTTGGGGTTTGAATTTTTCATTGTCTGTACCCCTTAAACTCCTGTACAAACTTCTCAGCAGCCCGTTTGTCTGAACTGGCTGCCTCACCATGTCTTACAACATTGTGTATGCCACTATGCTTCTTAAATCTGTCAAACCAGCCTCTGCAGGCCTTAAATTCACTATCAGCACTGATTCCAGGAGTTTTCTGTACCAGATCGGCATGCAACTTCCTTGCCTTTTCGCAAATAATCGTCTCTGAAACACTATTACCTGCCATCTCTTTATCCTTGATCCACACCAGCAACAACTTCTCAACCTCTTCAACTATTTGTGGTCTTTTTTTTGGTTAGCATATTAACACCTTTTGCAACATCAGCTTCCTTGATTTGTTCTTTCTTTGCCAGAATAGAACCGATGGTCGACTTGTTTTTCCCATACATCCTGGCAAGCTCAGCAAGTCTCAAACCAGTCTCATACTTCTGTATTATTTCCTTCTTCACATCTGTATTATTTCCTTCTTCACATCTATGGCGTTTCTCACTTTCTTTACCGCAGGGGTACTGCTACCAAGTTTCTTTAGGCCCATGGTAGCTTATTTCAGTCCCACAAGCACTAAACACAATGAAATCGTAAAATGTTTGAATGAGAGCGCAGGTTAGTGTTCACTCAAGCATCAGCAAAGCCAGACTGGCTCACGGCGCTTATGCGGGGACGCGGACAGAGTGGGCTGGCGGACAGGTCCGGTACCCGGTGGTCCGAAAATAGGGGTGTATTTGATAATAGGGACAAAGTTGGTTCAAAAAAAGGGTTCTATTTTTGAAACGTCTGGTAAGTGATACGTTCGAAATTTGAGGTTCCACTGTACTTCGCAAACGTCATTGCGCAGCATTACTGGCTCCATCCTCTTGGAACTTGTCAAGTCGACTCTTTAAACTATCTTCACTTCCTCTTTTATATTACTTGGAATCATTTTTTGCTCCTTTATGATTACTTCCTGAAACTTTGTTTATTTTCATTCCTTCCTGTCGTTGACTGTATGTAGTTCTTCCATCATTCTTATGCTTCTTTACAGTTGATTTCCTTCACCTGTAACTAGGAATCACTCTATCTTTTCTTATGTATGCTTCCTTGTCTTTTCTGCTTTGTACTCAGCCAGGCTGTGATGGATATGTGGGGCAGCGGGCCACCATCGGCAACAGCCTGGTTGACTAGACAAACACCAGATGAGCCTGGCCCACTGACGGGCTCCAGGAGCAGAAAAAACTCGGAACTTATCAAAGGTATATACATAATTTGCTTATTGCTTTAGCCTTTTTGTGGCCCAGGTTGAACTATGGATTTTCTTAATTTATTTTATCTTGCCATATCTGTGTGTGTGTGTGTTTTAGTTACCATTTTGTCCTAGGCACATGTCAATTAGACATTAGGCCTACCTACCTGGAGGGCATTCCGGGGATCAATGCCCCCGCAGCCCAGCCCATAACCAGGTCTCCTGGTGGATCAGGGCCAAATCAGCGAGGCTGTTACTGTTGGCCGCACATAGTCCAACGTACGAACCATAGCCCGGCTGATCTGGCACTGACTTTAGGTATTTGTCCAGCTCCCTCTTGAAGACAACCAGGGGCTATTGGTAATTCCCCTTATGGCTGGTGGGAGGCTGTTGAACAGTCTTGGGCCCCGGACACTTATTGTGTTTTCTCTTATTGTACCAGTGGTGCCCCTGCTTTTCACTGGGGGTATGTTACATCGCCTGCCCAGTCTTTTGCTTTCGTAGGGAGTGAATTCTGTGTGCAGGTTAAGGACCAGTCCCTCCAGAATCTTCCAGGTGTAGATTATGATCTCTCTCTTGCCTGCACTCCATTGAGTACAAGTCGAGTGCTTCCAGGCCTTCCTAGTAGTTAAGGTGTTTGATGGAACTTAAACGTGCAATTTCTCCTGCCTTGAATGGGGGGTGTTAATGAACAGCAGTATTCCAGCCTAGAGAGAACAAGGGATTTAAAAAGGATCATCATTGGCTTGGCATCTCTTGTCTTGAATGTTTTTATTATCCAACCTTTCAGTTTCTTCGCAGATGTGACAGTGGCATTGCTGTGGTCCTTGAAGGTGAGATCTTCGGACATTACCACTCCCAGGTCCTTCACATTGCTTTTTCGCTCTATTGTGTGATTTGGGTTTGTAGTATACTCAGTCCAAGCTATTATTTCTTCCAGTTTTCCATAACGGAGTAGTTGGAATTTGTCTTCATTGAACATCGTATTGTTCTCTGTTTCCCATTGGACAACTTGGTTTATATCTTCTTGGAGATTTGCTGTGTCCTTAATGGATGACACACTCATGAAGATCCTAGTATCATCTGCAAAGGACGATTCGGTGCTATGGTTTACATGTCTGTCTATGTCTGATATGAGAATGAGGAACAGGATAGGGGCGGGTACTTTGCCTTGTGGAACAGAGCTCTTCACTATGGCAGCTTCGGATTGGTTAGAAAGTTGAAGATCCATCTGCCTATTATGCCAGTTATCCCTTTAGCACACATTTTGTTTGCTATTATGCCATGATCGCACTTGTCAAAGGCTTTTGCAAAATCTGTGTATACTACTACTGCATTCTGTTCGTTTTCCAGTGCATCTAAGACCATATCATAGTGGCCCAATTGTTGTGAGAGGCAGGAGCGACCTGCTCTGAAACCATGTTGCCCTGGATTGTGCAATTTTTGGGAGTCCAAGTAGTTTGCAATCCTGCTTCTTAGAACTCTTTCAAATATTTTCATGATGTGGGACGTTAAAGCTATTGGTCTATAGTTCTTAGCTATTTCTTTGCTGCCTCCTTTGTGTTCAGAGACTCTGGAATCTCACCTGTGTCAATGCTCCTTCTCCATAGCATACTTAGGGCCCTTGAGAGGGGTTTCTTGCAGTTCTTAATGAACAGAGTTCCACGAATCTGGGGTTAAGTGCATGAGCATGTCGTCGATGGCTTTCTCAAAGTCTAGTGGAGTTATGGTTATATCAGAAATTTGGCATACATTGGCAGGGTTTTGAGGCTCATTCGTGAAAAAATTGTTTGGATTGTCTTTCTTTAGACTGATTAGTGGCTCACTGAACACAGTCATATTGAGATTTCAGTATCTCGCTCATTTCTTTGTTGTCATCTGCGTAGGATCCTTTTTGTCTGAGCAGGGGCCCTATACTAGATGTGGTTTTTGTCTTGTTTTTAGCATATGAAAAGAAATATTTCGAATTCCTTTAATTTTCACAAATTGCTTTTAGCTCCTCTTGTCTCTCCTGGATCCTGTATGAATCTTTTAACTTTAGCTCAATATTTTCCACTTCCCTGGTTAGCCACTCTTTCCATGTTTCAGATAATCTGGCATTCTTGAGGAGCTCAGTGATTCTTTGCCTTTTCCTGTAGAGGGAGCATCTCTCTCCAGTTTACTTTTTCTCTTCTGTTTTTCTTAGGGGAATACGCCTTGAACATTCTTCAGCTACCTGAAAGTTAATCTTTTTAAGGCACTGGTTAGGGTTCATGTCATTTAAGATATCTTCCCAACATGTTTCATTAAGGACATAGTTTACCTGGTCCCAGTTGATGTTCTTGTTGAAGTTGAATTTGGTAAAGGTACCCTCATAGCTATATGCATTTTGCTGATCAGGGCCTCTGTTCATGTAGGTCTGGACTTGATTAGATTGTGATCAGAATTAGTTGTTTTTGATATTGTTATGTTTCTTACCAGGTCCTCATTATTTGTGAAAATAAGGTCTAATGTGTTCTAGTCTTGTTGGCTCCACTATCTGCTGACTTAGGGTGTTTATTGCAGAGATTCAGCAGCTCATGTGTGTGTGTGTGACTTTTCATCTGAGCTGCCTCCAGGGATTATTTCTACAATATTATTTGCTGTATTCTTCCATTTTGTATGTCCTAGATTGAAGTCACCAAGCAGCAAGATGTTTGAGGACGGGGCTGGAAGGTTTTCCAGACAGGAGTCAATTTTTGCTAGCTGTTCTTTGAACTGTTGGAAGTTGCAACTGGTGGCTTATATACAAATACAATGACAAAGTTTTGGTTCTCGATTTTTATTGTTAGAAATTCAACTACATCCGTGCAAATGAGCGACTTTGACATACAGGCCAATCCCCTCTTGTTGCCTGCTCTTTCTGTCGCATCTGAAAAGGTTGTACCCAGGTATCCATATTTCACTGTCAATCTTTTGCTTGGGTCTCTGTGAAGGCTGCAAACATTGCATTTGACTCCTCTAGAAGTCCACTAATGAAAGGTATTTTGTTGTTGGTGGATGGCTTAAGGCCCTGCATATTAGCAGATATAAACGAGGTTGTGTTGCATGACTGTTAGGGGATTTCGTTTGTTGGCGTCAGTAGTGAGTCGGGAGGGGCCACTGGCTGTGCCTCCAGTCCAACAAGGCTCCAAGGTGATGGACTATTTTGGTTATCTCTTTCCATTTTCTTTGTTCGTTTCATACCACTAACTACTATGTTTTGTTTTGTTTTACATGGAATGTGTCTCCTGCTCCCATTTAGGTGGTATGCGGGGCAGTTGGTATTGTAACCTTGTTTTTCGAGGACTGAAGAATGACACATCTCAGAGTGGAAGAATTTGCAAGAGGTAGAACAACACACTCCTTTAGACAGGAGGTCGCTGCATTTTTTTAGGATGCTCAAAGTTGCATGTCCTATTTGTTTTCCGTGATATTCCATGCTTACAGATGGCCCCAAGCATAGAATTTGCACAATTTTGCTTTTAGTTAGATACAATTTGCACTGGATATATTCCTAATCTGCAGGTCCTAAAACTGCACTACAGTTCTCCATAGCCAGACCAGACACACCACCATCTGTTGTCATGAGGCCATTATTTTTCCTGGAAGAGGACTCCTCTACTACATCTGTACTAGGGGCTATGACTGTGGTGGCTGTAGAAGAGTTTTTAACCGTATCTGGATTTTCACTATGGCTGGGGTCTGGGTCTGGGTCAGCCCTAGGGCTGGGGACTGAGCTAGCTGATTTTCTTTTTGTTTCTTGTGTTTTTTTTTTTCCAGTGGGTGTCTGTTTATTTTTGGGTCAGTTGTTGTAGACTGGTCATTCTGTGCATTAAACTTTACTCCTCTCCTATCCTCCCATGCTCTATATATTCCAGGTAGACTATCTCTTACATCCCAGGAGTCCAAATGGCCTGTTATCGTGGGTGTAAAGGGAACAAAATAAACACAGCAGAAAAGTTTTGACTTATATTATCCTTCAATTTAGAACAGAAGTATGTACACTATGTACAGTGATAGGTATTAGTGCACTCCACGGTAAGCAAGAATAGAAGCACTAGAGAGCAGACTGTGCTTCAACCAGCTCTAGAATGGGAATGACAAGGGCAGACAGGAGAGTAGTACCCACATAACCTCTGCGATTGCCAAAACCATCTTCTCATTGGCTGGAACCTGGGTACTGGTTGAACGACGGGGCCCCATCGTCAACCCTCAGTCACCTGGTTCGCTGGTTGGGGGAGATAGCCTGTAAATGAGGGTGTGTACATGCGCCGAATAAAGGTTACGTACTCTTTGCATGCCACATTATCCAATAGTTCCTCTTTGTTTTCATGCTTATTGTTTAACAAACCGAGTGCTTTCCTCATATCTGTCCTTAGTTCCACATCCTTGTTGCAGATCCAAAAACACCTTTCTAGATGGATGTAGTTTTTGGATGCAGTGTTTATTCTTGTACAGGTGACATGATGTTTAGAAGAGCAAAGGTTGCATGTGATTCAGAATTTTTTCCCAAGAGCCTTCTCACATGTCCTACAGGTATACTACACTGCCATCCTGCCTGTATCCTATTTGTAAACCAGGTACCACAAGAACCTGATTTTCACTTTACCTTTCTGCTGTGCACTCAGGTGTTGGGTGTTAATGGTCACTGCATGAGTATGTGGGATGTAATGATTATGGAGACTTACTACACATTAAAACTTTTATGATGTATAACAACATACATCATACATCAACAGATCTTTTTTTCTACCATGATCACTGCCATTCATCTTATCCTGGGCAGATGTATGAGGTGGTGGTGGGTTGTTTTGGGTGGTGGCTGGGTTTGTGGGTGATGAGAGGTGGATCCGTGGACAGAGGGTATGGGTGCCTGCAGGGGGAGACCATCCCCGCTGGTTGGGGTGGTCGGAGGAGTGAGGCTTCGGGTGAGTGCCGGGGGCCCCTCCCATTGGCTGGGGTATCGGTAGTAGGAGGTTACGGAAAAAACACTTCACACGGTAGGGACATTTGGCTTATGCCTCATTTTGTTTACTGTGTTTGCCTGCATATCAATGCCACTATCGCTTGTTTTAGTGTTCATCTGTTATTTCCACTTCTCTGGACATCTGGCAATAGTTCGCTGGTGCCAGTCGATTGTAATATATTCCTATATGCTACACCATATGTTTTAAGCTACAAATTTAGTTCACTATATCACTGCACATACGTATCCTTGTCACTCCCTGTATTACTTATACGATACTTCAATTTCTGTTTATTTCCACTGCTGTATGGGCGTGCTTGTATTCACCTAATTGTGCTTACCTAGTTGTGGTTGCGGGGGTCGAATCACAGCTCCTGGCCCCGCCTCTTCACGTACGTGTGTGTGTGTGTGTGTGTGTGTGTGTGTGTGTGTGTGTGTGTGTGTGTGTGTGTGTGTGTGTGTGTGTGTGCGCGCGCGTGCGTGCGTGCGTGCGTGCGTGCGTGCATGGCGATTCTTGTCCTGGTGGGTCATATCATACCTAATTATAAATCTGTGTCTGGAATGTAGTGTGTGAGAGCAGAGAGAAGGAAGGTGGGGATTATAAGGGCAGGTTTAAATGTAGAAGACTAGATGTGTGGCAGTGGGTAGGTGGCGCCTCACACCTGGTGTTCTGGTACATGTAGTGTGTGGCCGGAAGTGGTAAGTTCCTGTGAGGTGACTCTTCTGACCGACGCTGTCTGGATCCTCACTGCTGCTACCACTACCACCACTACCAGTCACCAAACACGCCCATTTACTACCACCACCAGCAGTCAGTAAGCCACCCCCCATCCCCACCCCACCACTCCAAAAAACCCACCACCGAAATCTCCCCCACGATACTCGAAAAAAACCCACCACACTCAAGCACCACTACTGCAAAACCTACCATCACACTCTACAAAATTCCATAACCCACCACCACACTACAAAACTCCATAACCCACCACCACACTAAAAAACTTCATAACCCACCACCACACTACAAAACTCCATAACCCACCACCACACTACAAAACTCCATAACCCACCACCACACTACAAAACTCCATAACCCATCACCACACTACAAAACTCCATAACCCACCACCACACTACAAAACTCCATAACCCACCACCACACTACAAAACTCCATAACCCATCACCACACTACAAAACTCCATAACCCACCACCACACTACAAAACTCCATAACCCACCACCACACTACAAAACTCCATAACCCACCACCACACTACAAAACTCCATAACCCATCACCACACTGCAAAACTCCATAACCCACCACCACACTACAAAACTCCATAGCCCACCACCACACAGCAAAACTCCATAACCCACCACCACACTACAAAACTCCATAACCCACCACCACACTACAAAACTTAATAACCCACCACCACACTACAAAACTTCATAACCCACCACCACACTACAAAACTTCATAGCCCACCACCACACTACAAAACTTCATAACCCACCACCACACTACAAAACTTCACCACACTACAAAACTTCATAACCCACCACCACACTACAAAACTTCATAACCCACCACCACACTACAAAACTTCATAACCCACCACCACACTACAAAACTCCATAGCCCACCACCACACTACAAAACTCCATAACCCACCACCACACTACAAAACTCCATAGCCCACCACCACACTACAAAACTCCATAGCCCACCACCACACTACAAAACTCCATAACCCACCACCACACTACAAAACTCCATAACCCACCACCACACTACAAAACTTAATAACCCACCACTACACTACAAAACTTCATAACCCACCACCACACTACAAAACTTCATAACCCACCACCACACTACAAAACTTCATAACCCACCACCACACTACAAAACTTCATAACCCACCACCACACTACAAAACTTCATAACCCACCACCACACTACAAAACTTCATAACCCACCACCACACTACAAAACTTCATAACCCACCACCACACTACAAAACTTCATAACCCACCACCACACTACAAAACTTCATAACCCACCACCACACTACAAAACTTCATAACCCACCACCACACTACAAAACTTCATAACCCACCACCACACTACAAAATTCCATAACCCACCACTACACTACAAAACTTCATAACCCACCACCACACTACAAAACTTCATAACCCACCACCACACTACAAAACTTCATAACCCACCACCACACTACAAAACTTCATATCCCACCACCACACTACAAAACTCCATAGCCCACCACCACACCACAAAACTCCATAGCCCACCACCACTACAAAACTCCATAACCCACCATCACACTACAAAACTCCATAACCCACCACCACACTACAAAACTCCATAACCCACCACCACACTACAAAACTTCATAACCCACCACCACACTACAAAACTTCATAACCCACCACTACACTACAAAACTTCATAACCCACCACCACACTACAAAACTTCATAACCCACCACCGCACTACAAAACTTCATAGCCCACCACCACACTACAAAACTCCATAACCCACCACCACACTACAAAACTCCATAGCCCACCACCACACCACAAAACTCCATAGCCCACCACCACACCACAAAACTCCATAGCCCACCACCACTCTACAAAACTCCATAACCCACCACCACTCTACAAAACTCCATAACCCACCACCACACTACAAAACTCCATAACCCACCACCACACTACAAAACTCCATAACCCACCACCACACTACAAAACTCCATAACCCACCACCACACTACAAAACTCCATAACCCACCACCACACTACAAACCTCCATAGCCCACCACCACACTACAAAACTCCATAACCCACCACCACACTACAAAACTTCATAACCCACCACCACACTACAAAACTGCATAACCCACCACCACACTACAAAACTTCATAACCCACCACCACACTACAAAACTCCATAACCCACCACCACACTACAAAACTCCATAACCCACCACACTACAAAAATCCATAACCCACCACCACACAAAACTTCATAACCCACCACCACACTACAAAACTCCATAGCCCACCACCACACTACAAAACTTCATAACCCACCACCACACTACAAAACTTCATAACCCACCACCACACTACAAAACTTCATAACCCACCACCACACTACAAAACTTCATAATCCACCACCACACTACAAAACTTCATAACCCACCACCACACTACAAAATTCCATAACCCACCACCACACTACAAAACTTCATAACCCACCACCACACTACAAAACTCCATAACCCACCACCACACTACAAAACTCCATAACGCACCACCACACTACAAAACTCCATAACCCACCACCACACTTCAAACCTCCATAGCCCACCACCACACTACAAAACTCCATAACCCACCACCACACTACAAAACTACATAACCCACCACCACACTACAAAACTTCATAACCCACCACCACACTACAAAACTCCATAACCCACCACCACACTACAAAACTACATAACCCACCACCACACTACAAAACTCAATAACCCACCACCACACTACAAAACTTCATAACCCACCACCACACTACAAAACTCCATAACCCACCACCACACTACAAAACTCCATAACCCACCACCACACTACAAAAATCCATAACCCACCACCACACTACAAAAATCCATAACCCACCACCACACTACAAAACTTCATAACCCACCACCACACTACAAAACTCCATAGCCCACCACCACACTACAAAACTTCATAACCCACCACCACACTACAAAACTTCATAACCCACCACCACACTAATAAACTTCATAACCCACCACCACACTACAAAACTCCATAACCCACCCCCACACTACAAAACTTCATAACCCACCACCACACTACAAAACTTCATAACCCACCACCACACTAATAAACTTCATAACCCACCACCACACTACAAAACTCCATAACCCACCACCACACTACAAAACTTCATAACCCACCACCACACTACAAAACTTCATAACCCACCACCACACTACAAAACTCCATAACCCACCCCCACACTACAAAACTTCATAACCCACCACCACACTACAAAACTTCATAACCCACCACCACACTACAAAACTTCATAACCCACCACCACACTAATAAACTTCATAACCCACCACTACACTACAAAACTTCATAACCCACCACCACACTACAGAACTTCATAACCCACCACCACACTACAAAACTTCATAACCCACCACTACACTACAAAACTTCATAACCCACCACCACACTACAAAACTTCATAACCCACCACCACACTACAAAACTTCATAACCCACCACTACACTACAAAACTTCATAACCCACCACCACACTACAAAACTTCATAACCCACCACCACACTACAAAACTTCATAACCCACCACTACACTACAAAACTTCATAACCCACCACCACACTACAAAACTTCATAACCCACCACTACACTACAAAACTTCATAACCCACCACCACACTACAAAACTTCATAACCCACCACCACACTACAAAACTTCATAACCCACCACTACACTAAAAAACTTCATAACCCACCACCACACTAAAAAACTTCATAACCCACCACCACACTACAAAACTTCATAACCCACCACCACACTACAAAACTTCATAACCCACCACTACACTACAAAACTTCATAACCCACCACCACACTACAAAACTTCATAACCCACCACCACACTACAAAACTTCATAACCCACCACTACACTACAAAACTTCATAACCCACCACCACACTACAAAACTTCATAACCCACCACCACACTACAAAACTTCATAACCCACCACTACACTACAAAACTTCATAACCCACCACTACACTACAAAACTTCATAACCCACCACCACACTACAAAACTTCATAACCCACCCCCACACTACACCAACTCCAGTGTAGAGGTAAACAAGTGTCATTAAGAACACCAGATTCTTTTAGACAACATTACAAGAAATTATTAACTCGCATTCATATACTATGTTGCCCAGTGAGCACCCATGCTGCTACTACTACTAACAACCGTCACCACCCTGCTGCTACTACTACTACCAACAACCGTCACCACCCTACTACTACCACCAACAACAGTCACCACCCTACTACTACTACTACCAACAACCGTCACCACCCTACTACTACTAACAACCGTCACCATCTTACTACTACTAACAACCGTCACCACCTTACTACTACTACTACTAACAACAACCGTCACCACCTTACTACTACTACTAACAACAACCGTCACCACCTTACTAATACTACTACTAACAACAACCGTCACCACCTTACTACTACTAACAACCGTCACCACCTTACTACTGCTAACAACAACCGTCACCACCTTACTACTACTACTAACAACCGTCACCACCTTACTACTACTACTAACAACCGTCACCACCTTACTACTACTAACAACCGTCACCACCTTGCTACTACTAACAACCGTCACTACCTTACTACTGCTAACAACAACCGTCACCACCTTACTACTACTAACAACCGTCACCACCTTACTACTACTACTAACAACCGTCACCACCTTACTACTACTACTAACAACCGTCACCACCTTACTACTACTACTAACAACAACCGTCACCACCTTACTACTACTACTAACAACAACCGTCACCACCTTACTACTGCTAACAACAACCGTCACCACCTTACTACTACTACTAACAACAACAACAACCGGCACCACCTTACTACTACTAACAGTAACCGGCACCACCTTACTACTACTAACAGTAACCGGCACCACCTTACTACTACTACTAACAACCGGCACCACCTTCTACTACAAACAACAACCGTCACCACCTTACTACTACCACCACCACCACCACTACCACTACTACCACCACCACCACCGTTCTGCAGCTCTCGTTCCCTGCCCCCATCCCTTTCTCATATTCTGGCTCCCTTTCCTTGGCCCTTGTCTGACTAGTTAATGGTCCAAGACGGACCGAAACGTCGTTATAAGTTTATCTATGTGTGGGTTATTTGTGTACTGTTCCAGTCACGGTATTGTGTATTTTTATTCACTATTTCGATCAGGCGGCCGTGTGTATGGACAACACAAAACGTTAGCTAGATAATGTAACACAGTTCCAGCTGACTGCATTGCCATAGGAGGCGGCACACGATCTTTCCCGATACCTACCCAAGTGTCCAGGTGTTAGTGAATGTAGCCCGCGTGGAATGGGATATTTGGAACTGCATTAATACTACTACTGTTGTGTTTGAGGATACCACCATTGTCCACCCTGAACATACCAGCACAAGGTAACACCTCAGTGGCACCGCATTTGTATGCTAATCCATAATGGAGAAATACCTTTACATGTCAGTATTTAAATATATATACTGTGTACAGTAATGTGTGTTTGTGCAAAATAGGTCTAAAAAAATGCAATAAAGAGAACTGAAGCTGTAACAGAGAGGTAAAAATGTGAGATATATATATAGGTACTGTGCCAGGGACGTGTGCATCTATGGCAGGATTTGTAGATGCAGACAGCACAAAGTGTTGTAACGTGTTAAGAAAACGATGGTGTCACTAAGTGCAGACATTGTCAGCCTAAGATACACAAATCTACATGAAAAACACGACGATATATTTTTACACAGAGACAACTTGTGTGTACACTGAACAGTAATTTTTAGGAAGACACGGTATAAAAAAATGTCACGTTGAGAACCTCTGCTGGGGGTTCAGGGCTCACGTGTTGAGAACCTCTGCTGGGGGTTCAGGGTTCACGTGTTGAGAACCTCTGCTGGGGGTTCAGGGCTCACGTGTTGAGAACCTCTGCTGGAGGTTCAGGGCTCACGTGTTGAGAACCTCTGCTGGGGGTTCAGGGCTCACGTGTTGAGAACCTCTGCTGGGGGTTCAGGGCTCACGTGTTGAGAACCTCTGCTGGGGTTCAGGGCTCACGTGTTGAGAACCTCTGCTGGGGGTTCAGGGCTCGCGTGTTAACCTCTGCTGGGGGTTCAGGGCTCACGTGTTGAGAACCTCTGCTGGGGGTTCAGGGCTCACGTGTTGAGAACCTCTGCTGGGGGGTCAGGGCTCACGTGTTGAGAACCTCTGCTGGGGGGTCAGGGCTCACGTGTTGAGAACCTCTGCTGGGGGTTCAGGGCTTGCGTGTTAACCTCTGCTGGGGGTTCAGGGCTCACGTGTTGAGAACCTCTGCTGGAGGTTCAGGGCTCACGTGTTGAGAACCTCTGCTGGGGGTTCAGGGCTCACGTGTTGAGAACCTCTGCTGGGGGTTCAGGGCTCGCGTGTTAACCTCTGCTGGGGGTTCAGGGCTCACGTGTTGAGAACCTCTGCTGGGGGTTCAGGGCTCACGTGTTGAGAACCTCTGCTGGGGGTTCAGGGCTCACGTGTTGAGAACCTCTGCTGGGGTTCACGGCTCACGTGTTGAGAACCTCTGCTGGGGGTTCAGGGCCCACACGTTGAGAGCCTCTGTTGGGGTTCAGGGCCCACACGTTGAGAACTTCTGCTGGGGGTTCAGGGCCCACACGTTGAGAATCTCTGCTGGGGTTCAGGGCCCACACGTTGAGAACCTCTGCTGGGGGTTCAGGGCCCACACGTTGAGAGCCTCTGCTGGGGTTCAGGGCTCACACGTTGAGAACCTCTGCTGGGGTTCAGGGCTCACACGTTGAGAACCTCTGCTGGGGTTCAGGGCTCACACGTTGAGAACCTCTGCTGGGGTTCAGGACCCACACGTTGAGAACCTCTGCTGGGGTTCAGGACCCACACGTTGAGAACCTCTGCTGGGGGTTCAGGGCTCACACGTTGAGAACCTCTGCTGGGGGTTCAGGGCCCACACGTTGAGAACCTCTGCTGGGGGTTCAGGGCCCACACGTGGAGAACCTCTGCTGGGGTTCAGGGCCCACACGTTGAGAACCTCTGCTGGGGGTTCAGGGCTCACACGTTGAGAACCTCTGCTGGGGGTTCGGGGCCCACACGTGGAGAATATCTGCTGGGGGTTCGGGGCCCACACGTTGAGAACCTCTGCTGAGGTTCAGGGCTCACACGTTGAGATCATCTTCTAGGGGTTCAGGACCCACACGTTGAGAACCTTTACTGGAGGTTCAGGGCCCACACGTTGAGAGCCTTTGCTGGGGGTTCAGAGCCTACACGTTGAGAACCTCTACTGGGGTTTCAGGGTCCAGGACCCGTAACTTGAGAACCTGCACTGAGGTTTCAGGGTACAGGGCTCACATGTTGAGAACCTCTTCTAGGGTTTCAGGGTCCAGGGCCCACACGTTGAAAACCTCTACTGAGGTTTCAGGGTCTATGGCCCACACGTTGAGAACCTCTACTGGGGGTTCAGGGTCCATGGCTCACACGTTGAGAACCCCTGCTGGGGGCCCAGAGCCCACACGTTGAGAACCTCTGCTGGGGGTTCAGGGCTCACACGTTGAGAACCTCTGCTGGGGGTTCAGGGTCCACACGTTGAGAACATCTGCTGGAGGCCCAGAGCCCACACGTTGAGAACCCCTGTTGGGGGGTTCAGGGTCCACACGTTGAGAACCTTAGCTGGGGGTTCAGGACTCAGGGCCCACACGTTGAAAACCTCTGCTAGGGGTTCAGGGCCCACATGCTGAGAACCTCTGCTGGGGATTCAGGGCCTACACGTTAAGAACCTCTGTTGGGGGTTCAGGGCCTACTGGGGGTTCAGGGTCCACGGCCCACACGTTGAGAACCTCTGCGGGGTTCAGAATCCAGGGCCCAAACGTTGAGAACCTCTTCTGGGGTTTCAGAGTTAAGGGCCCACACGTTGTGAACCTCTACCGAGGTTTCAGGGTCCAGAGCTCACACGTTGAGAACCTCTGCTGGGGGTTCAGGGTCCAGGGCTCACACGTTGAGAACCTCTACTGGGGGTTCAGGGTCCAGGGCTCACACGTTGAAAACCTCTACTGGGAGTTCAGGGTCCAGGGCTCACACGTTGAGAACCTCTACTGGGAGTCCAGGGCTCACACATTGAGAACCTCTACTGGGAGTTCTGGGTCCAGGGCTCACACGTTGAAAACCTCTACTGGGAGTTCAGGGTCCAGGGCCCACACGTTGAGAACCTCTACTGGGAGTTCAGGGTCCAGGGTTCACACGATGAGAACCTCTACTGGGGGTTCAGGGTCCAGGGTTCACACGTTGAGAACCTCTACTGGGGGGGGGGGTCGTTCCTACCTCCTCTTCACCTCTCTCTAGTGTACATACATGCTTTACAGGTTTAGCGCTTCTCCCTGATAAAAACTTACGACCGTCACTACCCTGATGGCACTATCGTCCCTTCTCTGATCACACTACCGTCACTACCCTGATCACACTACCGTCACTACCCTGATCACACTACCGTCACTACTCTGATCACACTACCGTCACTACTCTGATCACACTACCGTCACTACCCTGATCACACTACCGTCACTACCCTGATCACACTACCGTCACTACCCTGATCACACTACCGTCACTACCCTGATCACACTACCGTCACTACCCTGATCACTCTACCGTCACTACCCTGATCACACTACCGTCACTACCCTGATCACACTACCGTCACTACCATGATCACACTACCGTCACTACCATGATCACACTACAGTCACTACCCTGATCACACTACCGACACTACCCTGATCACACTACCGACACTACCCTGATCACACTACCGACACTACCCTGATCACACTACCGTCACTACCCTGATCACACTACCGTCACTACCCTGATCACACTACCATCACTACCCTGATCACACTACCGTCACTACCATGATCACACTACCGCCACTACCATGATCACACTACCGTCACTACCATGATCACACTACCGTCACTACCATGATCACACTACCGTCACTACCATGATCACACTACCGTCACTACCATGATCACACTACCGTCACTACCATGATCACACTACCGTCACTACCATGATCACACTACCGTCACTACCCTGATCACTCTACCGTCACTACCCTGATCACACTACCGTCACTACCCTGAACACAACACCGTCACTACCCTGATCACAACACCGTAACTACCATGATCACTCTACCGTCACTACCCTGATCACACTACCGTCACTACCCTGATCACACTACCGTCATTACCCTGATCACACTACCCTCACTACTCTGATCACTCTACCGTCACTACTCTGATCACTCTACCGTCACTACCCTGATCACACTACTGTAACTACCCTGATCACACTACCGTCACTACCCTGATCACTCTACCGTCACTACCCTCATCATCCCCCACATCTTTCACCTTTCACCTACTCTCTCGCCCACTTCACCTTCAGTAATTCCTCTCATCCCTGTCGTCAGAGTTTTTCGACTCTCATTGGCTGCCCCAGGGAAGGATTTCCCGGTCTAGTGACTCCCACACACCAGTGTTATGTTGGTGACTCCCACACACCAGTGTTGTGTTGGTGACTCCCACACACCAGTGTTGTGTTGGTGACTCCCACACACCAGTGTTGTGTTGGTGACTCCCACACACCAGTGTTGTGTTGGTGACTCCCACACACCAGTGTTGTGTTGGTGACTCCCACACACCAGTGTTGTGTTGGTGACTCCCACACACCAGTGTTGTGTTGGTGACTCCCACACACCAGTGTTGTGTTGGTGACTCCCACACACCAGTGTTGTGTTGGTGACTCCCACACACCAGTGTTGTGTTGGTGACTCCCACACACCAGTGTTGGTGACTCCCACACACCAGTGTTATGTTGGTGACTACCACACACCAGTGTTGTGACTCCCATACGCCAGTGTTGTGCTGGTAACTGCCACACGCCAGTGTTATGCTGGCGACTACCACGCCAGTATTATGCTGGCATATGAATATTTCTTTTCATATGCCAAAAACAAGGCAAATACCACATCTAGTATCGGGCCCTTACTCAGACAGGATGGGACTTACACAGACGACAACAAGGAAATGAGTGAAATATTGAAATCCCAGTACGACTCTGTGTTTAGTGAACCACTAATCGGTCTGAGGATCGACGACCCAAATGATTTCTTCATGAATGAGCCTCAAAACTCCATAAATATATGCCAGATTTCCGACATTACCCTAACTCCGATAGATTTCGAAAAAGCCATTGACAACATGCCTATGCACTCAGCCCCGGGCCCAGACTCGTGGAACTCTGTTTTCATTAAGAACTGCAAGAAACCCCTCTCGCGTGCCCTAAGTACACTATGGAGGAGGAGCTTGGACATGGGTGAAATTCCACAGTCACTTAAAACAACGGATATAGCCCCACTCCATAAAGGTGGCAGCAAAGCATTAGCTAAGAACTATAGACCAATAGCTCTGACATCCCACATCATAAAAATCTTTGAAAGAGTGCTAAGAAGCAGGATTGCAAATCACCTGGATTCCCAAAATCTGCACAATCCAGGGCAACATGGGTTCAGGGCAGGTCGCTCCTGCCTCTCACAACTACTGGATCACTATGACATGGCCTTGGATGCACTGGAAGAAAATCAGAATGCAGATGTAATATACACAGACTTTGCAAAAGCATTTGACAAATGCGATCATGGCGTAATAGCCCATAAAATACGTGCTAAAGGAATAACTGGGAAAGTGGGGAGATGGATCTTCAACTTCCTAACAAATCGTACACAAAGAGTAGTGGTCAACAGAGTTAAATCGGAGGCTGCCATAGTGAAGAGCTCTGTTCCACAAGGCACAGTACTCGCCCCCATCTTATTCCTTATCCTCATATCAGACATAAACAGAGATATACACCACAGCACCGTATCATCCTTTGCGGATGATACTAGGATCTGCATGAGGCTGTCATCTGCTGAGGACGCGGTTAACCTCCAAGAAGATATAAACAAAGTTTTCCAGTGGGCAACGGTAAACAATATGATGTTCAATGAGGACAAATTCCAACTACTCCGTTATGGAAAACTGGAGGAGATAATAACTAGAACAGAGTATACTACTGACTCCGGCCATACAATAGAGCGGAAAAATAATGTAAGGGACCTGGGAGTAGTAATGTCTGAGGATCTCACTTTCAAGGATCACAACAGTGCCACGATCGCACGTGCAAAGAAAATGATAGGATGGATAATGAGAACTTTCAAAACGAGAGATGCCAAGCCCATGATGATCCTTTTCAAATCACTTGTTCTCTCTAGGCTGGAATACTGCTGTACATTAACATCTCCATTCAAAGCAGGTGAAATCGCAGATCTAGAGAGTGTACAGAGATCCTTTACTGCACGTATAAGTTCTGTCAAGCACCTTAACTACTGGGAACGCTTGGAAGCACTTGACTTGTACTCGTTGGAACGCAGGAGGGAGAGATATATCATAATCTACACTTGGAAAATCTTGGAAGGAATGGTCCCAAATCTGCACACAGAAATCACTCCCTACGAAAGTAAAAGACTGGGCAGGCGATGCAAAATGCCGCCAATAAAAAGTAGGGGCGCCATTGGTACACTAAGAGAAAACACCATAAGTGTCTGGGGCCCAAAACTGTTCAACAGCCTCCCATCAAGCATTAGGGGAATTGCCAATAAACCCCTGGCTGCCTTCAAGAGAGAGCTGGACAGATACCTAAAGTCAGTGCCGGATCAGCCGGGCTGTGGCTCGTACGTCGGACTGCGTGCGGCCAGCAGTAACAGCCTAGTTGATCAGGCCCTGATCCATCGGGAGGCCTGGTCATGGACCGGGCCGCGGGGGCGTTGATCCCCGGAATAACCTCCAGGTAACGCCAGTGTTATGCTGGTGACTATCACACACCAGTATTGTGACTCCCACACACCAGTGTTATGTTGGTGACTCCCACACACCAGTGTTATGTTGGTGACTCCCACACACCAGTGTTATGTTGGTGACTCCCACACACCAGTGTTATGTTGGTGACTCCCACACACCAGTGTTATGTTGGTGACTCCCACACACCAGTGTTATGTTGGTGACTCCCACACACCAGTGTTGGTGACTCCCACATACCAGTGTTATGCTGGTGACTCCCACATACCAGTGTTATGCTGGTGACTACCACGCCAGTGTGTGAGTGTAGGTGAGAGTTACTGGTGTAATTCGACACCTTACCTTGATGAGTTTCGAAAGTTCTACTCCTTGAGCCCGATCTTGGGCCAGGCTCGTCTGTTGCTTGTCTGGTCAACCAGGCTGTTGTTGCTGCTGGTCCGCTGACCCACATATCCATCACAGCCTGGTTGATCTAGCACCTGGTGAAGATACTTGTCCAGTTTCCTTTTGAAGACTTCTGCATTTGTCCCAGCAATGTTTCTGATATTTCCTGGTAAGATTTTGAATAATCTGGGACCACGGATATTGATACAGTGCTTCCTTATTGTGCCCACTGCACCCCTGCTTCTCACTGGGTTTATTTTGCACTTCCATTTCTCAATCCAGTTTGTTACGACAGTGTGTACATTTGGGACGAGGCCCTCAAGCACTTTCCAGGTATATGTTATCATGTATCTTTCCAGTGTGTACACATTTAAGACTTTAAGGCGCTTCCAGTAATTTAATTGCTTTATTAGCTCAATGTGGACCGTAAACGATGTTTGCTCTGAACAGAGAAACATCAAAGGTGGAGTAGCTAGAGACCGTTTACAGCCCGCATAGAGCCAATAAAGCCTTTAAATTACTGGGAACGCTTTAGTCTTAAATGTGTTTCTGTGACTACCATACACCAGTGTTTGTGAGAGTAAGTGAAAGTTTGAGGGTTGTGTATGACACTGATAGTGACCAGGTAGTGCAGCAATGACGACTGGTGATCACCGCTAGTGTGGTGTAGGTGCCTGAGTACTGCTGCTGAGGTGGTGAAGGCAGCAACAGCTACACAACACAGTGCTGTGCCTGAGTACTGCTGCTGGGGTGGTGAAGGCAGCAACAGCTACACAACACAGTGCTGTGCCTGAGTACTGCTGCTGGGGTGGTGGAGGCACCAACAGGTACACAACACAGTGCTGTGCCTGAGTACTGCTACTGGCGTGGGGGAGGCAGCAACAGGTACACAACACAGTGCTATGCCTGAGTACTGCTGCTGGGGTGGTGGAGACAGCAACAGGTGCAGAACACAGTGTTGTTATACACAGATAACTTGCACTTGGGAGAGGGGAAAGAAAGGGCAATTTTTGGGTCCGACTTGGACCATTGATAAGTTGCACTGAAGCGAGAAGGGACGAAGGGCAGAATATATTAGAAAGGTGGTGAGGAAGAAGGAAGGAGTAATGGTAGTGGTTTTTTTTATTCTTTACGGTGCTGCTGTTTTGTTTGTTGGGAAAAAAAAAAAATGCGTTGTAAGGAAGACCTTTTAACGATGACTTGCCGAGTTATTCATCAGTCGCTAGTCTGCTGAACTGTCTTCCCCACCAACAACATTCGGTGATCATCAGTTTCTGGTCTGCTGAACTGTCTTCTTCCCAGCCAACATTTAGTGATCATGAGTTACTGGTGTGCTGCGCTGTCTTCCCCACCACCAACATTCAGAAACAAAGGCTCCTCACAATGTCCCACCAGCAACACTTTGATTTACTTCCTGTTCGAGTGTGTGAATGACTTTTACTGGGAGTTAGTCTTGCGTGTACGTATATGTACTCGCCGAATTGTTTGAAGAGGTCAGTGTCAGACCGCAAGTAAGGTAATACCCAAGTTTTTCCATCCGGCTTAATTAATTTATTGAGTGTCACTAATTGGTTACTTATTACCCGTGTACTGTAATGAAATTAAGAGTCTGGCACTGTTTTTCATTACATTATATTTTCTGGTTCTCATCCCTCTGCCTTCCCACTAGGTCAAACACGATACCGTGACACATAGGGTCATTCCATGTCAAGTGGACCAGGGCTCCCCACCTCAGCATTACGGATTTTGATGAAACTTGGTGTGCTGGATATATATCATGTCCCAAACTAACGTTGGTAATGTTTTAGATCTGTCAATGAAGTGGTTGCTGAGATGGAACCCTGTGACACCATGTCATGACCGTGTACCGTAACCCTGCGAAATTTCGGCAGTTTCGAATCAAAATAAATAAAACTTTGCTATCTTACACAACTTCTTATTATGGATTTACATTTTTTTGAAATTGACCTACTGATTGAGTCTCGAAAGTGGGACAAAAATATCAATGCGTCAAAAAATGTCAAAGTTTAGCCTTCTCTGGCTCATGTAATAATAGATATCCCCATGAAATTTCGTTTACTATATTGTGACATAACCTTGTTTACAAATATATAGTTTCAGCCTGGGGGAATATTTCGTTTTAAATTTAAATTTTTGCATTTTTTTCCAAAAAAATATAAAATAGGGTATTTTCAATGTACTTTTGCAAAAAAAAGGATCATCTTGAAATTTCAAACTGCATCCATTAATCCATTAGAAAGATCATGCGTTAAACCATCTAAAAAGAAGTTGCTTTAGTTTTTTATCGTGCCCATATAATGCCCAAAAAATAAAGTTCAGAGTTTAAGAGGTTACTGTATGTTGATGTCATATATGCTGATAAATAAGTCCTTATAACACATGTCATTATTCATCTTCTAAAAGACTGTTTTATTTCTTTTGGTAAATTAATTATATAGACAGTTTGATAGCAGATTTCTAGTATGTAAACTTTGGAATCTACCAGTATTGGTGGTCCCACAACATGTTTCCTTGGATTAGAAAAACCGTCAACTTGTCATGGCTTATTTTATTGCTTTAAATCGGTACAAGACTTGTCCACAGACGACAAAGCGCTATTTATTTGACGTTCAGAAGTGAATCTTATGGATGATCAAATCTGTTTGCATCATGAAGCAATGTACCTCAAAAACATATGAAACAATGCCAAAGACGTATTGCAATCCATTTGGAAAGCAAAATGTAAAGCTGATGCTCGAATAGCGGAGACTTCAATTTCCTCATCCTCATCTTCGGATGTTTTTTGATATGGACAAGTCTGCCCCAATTAATAAAAGTTTGTCCGCCTTGGGTGAATCACCTTTGAAATTTTCGAAAGTGAGCAGCAGTGAGAACCAACTAAAGATTCCAGCTGTAGGCTTGGGAAACTAGACTAAACAGGCTTGAGAACCAAACAGATACCCCAGCAAGGCTTTGGAACCTCAACAAAGAAACCAAGACTGCAGGCTGGGGAACCCGAACAAAGAAACCCACCTGTGGCTGACATTGGACACAGTTTGAAAATGTTTCAAGACTTTTTTTTAAATACCCCTCCCCCCCTTTTTTTAATGAAAATTTCAATTTAAAAGGAATGAAACATTCTCCCAAGTTGAAAGTATATATTTGTAAACAAGGTTATGTCACAAAATAGTAAATGAAATTTCACGGGATATCTTTATTATTACATGAGCCAGAGATGGCTAAACTTTTTTTGATGTATTGATATTTTTGTCCCACTTTGAGGCTCAATCTGCATGTCAATTTAAAACAATGTAAATCCATATTAGATCCATTGGATTAAGCATAAAAAGTTGTGTAAGACAGCAAAGTTATATTTATTTTGGTAGAAAGTGAGAAATTTTTTTGATTTAAAATTGCCGAAATTTCGTAGGGTTACGGTAGATGGTTGTGGCATGGTGTCAAACAAAGGGTTCTTTCTCACCAACCATTTCATTGATAGATCTAAAATTTTACCAAACTTAAGTTGAGACATGTAAGATTCAGCACACCAAGTTTTATCAAAATCCATAATGATGAGGTGGGGCACAGACCACTTGTCATGGAATGACCCATCATAAAATACAGCAAAATATTAATATATTTATAAACATAGCAGTGGTAATAATGTATAAAGAAGGGAAAGCCGTGGACAACTATAGATATAAAAACACTAATTTGTCTGAAGGATACGTCTGCCTGGAGGGTGTTCCAGGTAGATATCCTTAGACAAATGCCACCAACCACCATCCGGCCCAGTCCAAGACCAGACTTCGTGGCGGATCAGGGTCTGACCAACCAGGCTGTTACTCCTAGCTATAAGCAGTCCAACATACGAACTACAGCCAGGCTGGTCAGACACTGACTTTAGGTGTCTGTCCAGCTTCCCCTTGAAAGCAGCCAGGGTCTATTGGCAATTTTCCTTAAATATGCTGAGAGACAGTTGAACAGTCTTGGGCTCCTGACACTTATTGTGTTACCTCTTAGTGTACTCGCTACACCTCTGGTTTTCACTGGGGGGGGGGGGGAAGATGTTACACTGCCTGCCTTGTCTTTTGCTTTCGTAGGGAGTGATTTCCGTGTGCAGATTGGGACTCTGGGATTTTCTAGGTGCAACTTATGATGCATCTTTCTCGCCTGCATTCCAAGAAGTATAGATAAAGGGATTTGAAACTGTCTCAGTCATTTAGGCACTTGACTGTAGTTATACATGTAGTAAAAGTTCTCTGTATATTCTCCATATCTTCATTTTCGCCTGCCTTGAAAAGGGCTGTTAGTATACAACAGTAGTCTGTTTCTGGGGCTCAGTGCCCCCGTGGCCTGGTCCCAGACCAAATCTGGTGGGTCAGAGCCTGAACAACTAATCTGTTACTGCTGGCCACACCACTGGACTTTAAAAAAGACTGTTGGCATTATGCCCACACACACTGCCACAGGCTTAGACTCGTGAAACTCCGTGTTCAGCAAGAACTACAAGAAACACTTACTGCGTGCCTTATGTATGCCAAGGAGAAGGGAGTCTTGACACAATGGTCGTCCCACAGTGTCTAAAGATAACGGATACTGCCTCACTTCACAAAGGTGGTAGTAAAGCAACAGCAAAGAATTATAAACCGATCGCTCGATTGTCCCCTATAAAAATCTATGAAAGGGTTATAAGAGATAATATCAACCACTTCAGTTTCCAAGTTGGACTTCAAGGGCAGCATGGGCTCGGAGCAGGTCGTTCCTGCCTCTCACACCTACAAAACCACCATAACATGGTCTTGGATGCAGTGGAAGACAAACAGATTGCAGATGTAGTATATACAGACTTTCCAAATGCCTTCGACAAATGCGATCATGGGGTAATAGCGCAAAATTGCGTACTAAGGAAAAGTGGGCAGATGGATCTTTTACTTTCTATCCAAATCACAATAGTTAAGTCAGAAGCTGCCACCTTGAAAAGTTTTGTTCCACAAGGTACATTACTCACCCCCATCATTTTCCTCGGACAGAGATGTAAACCATAGCCGTGTCTTCCTTTGCAAACGATACTGGAATTTGCATGAGAATGTCATCCATTGAGGATACTGTGAATCTTCAAGCTGATATAAACCAAATCTTCAAATGGGCCACACACAACACAATGGTGTTCAATGAAGAAAGATTCCAGATACTCTCTTAGGGAAAACTTGAGGAATTAGAAGCTGGAACTTAGTATAAGACCAATTTTAACCATACAATAGAACAGAAAACTAATATGAAGGACTTGAGAGTGGTAATGTCGGAGAATCTCGCCTTCAAAGACCACAACAGTGTCATTATCACAGTTGCGAGGAAAATTATTTGATGGATAATGAGAACCTTCAGAACAAGAGATGCCAAGCCATTGATGATCCTCTTTAAGTCACTTGTTTTATCTAGGCTGGAGTACTGCTTTTCATTAACAAATCTATTCAAGACAGATCTAGAGAAAGAGATGACCCTCACTTCATGTATAAGCTCAGTCAAGTCCTTCAGTTACCGGGAGCATTTAAAATCACTTGACCTGTACTCCTTGGAACGCAAGTGAGAAAGGTAAATCATAATTTACATGTGGTAGATTGTGGAGGAACTGGTCCCAAATTTACACCCAGAAATCACTTCTTATGAGTGCAATACATTCGACAGACGGTGCAACATCTCCCCAATGACAAGCCAAGGTGCCGTGAGTGTACCGAGAGAAAATTCGTTAAGTGTCAATAGTTCAAGGCTGTTCAACAGCCTCCCATCATACATAAGAAAGATTATAATTAGACCCCTAGCTGTCTGCAAGAAGGAACTGGACAAATACCTGAAGTCAGCGCCTGACCAGCCAGGCTATGGGTCGTATGTTGGATTGCATTTGGCCAGCCGTAACAGCCTCATTGATCAGGCTCTGATCCACTGTGAGGCCAGGTCACGAACCGGGCCGCCGGCGCGTTGACCTCCAGAGCAGCCTCCAGGTAGGTAGACAGTCCAACGTACAAATCACAGTCTGGCTGGTCAGGAACTGATTGGAGGAACTTGTCCATTTCACTCTCGAAGAAAACCAGAGGGTTGTTGGTAATTGCCTGTATGCACGGAGGGGATGGGGGCGTTGAAGAGTCAGGGACCCTTAACATTCGACAAGTTCTCTCTGTGTACTCATCGCGCCCCACAGCCTCCACCATCAACAAGGACAGAGCACTGGCGCCGCCATCAGGAGCGACGAAGCACAGGCTCCGCCATCAGGAGCGACGGAGCACAGGCGCCGCCATCAGGAGCGACGGAGCACAGGCGCCGCCATCAGGAGCGACGGAGCACAGGCGCCGCCATCAGGAGCGACGGAGCACAGGCGCCGCCATCAGGAGCGACGGAGCACAGGCGCCGCCATCAGGAGCGACGGAGCACAGGCGCCGCCATCAGGAGCGACGGAGCACAGGCGCCGCCATCAGGAGCGACGGAGCACAGGCGCCGCCATCAGGAGCGACGGAGCACAGGCGCCGCCATCAGGAGCGACGGAGCACAGGCGCCGCCATCAGGAGCGACGGAGCACAGGCTCGGCCATCAGGAGCGACGGAGCACAGGCGCCGCCATCAGGAGCGATTGAGCACAGGCTCGGCCATCAGGAGCGAAGGGGCACAGGCTCGGCCATCAGGAGCGACGGAGCACGGGCTCCGCCATCAGGAGCGATTGAGCACAGGCTCGGCCATCAGGAGCGAAGGGGCACAGGCTCGGCCATCAGGAGCGACGGAGCACGGGCTCCGCCATCAGGAGCGACGGAACACAGGCGCCGCCATCAGGAGCGACGGAGCACAGGCGCCGCCATCAGGAGCGCCGGAGCACAGGCGCCGCCATCAGGAGCGACGGAGCACAAGCGCCGCAAATCAGGACCGACGGAACACAGGCTCGGCCATCGGGAGCGTCGGAGCACAGGCTCGGCCATCGGGAGCGACGGAGCACAGGCTCGGCCATCAGGAGCGACGGAGCACAGGCTCGGCCATCAGGAGTGACGGAGCACAGGCTCGGCCATCAGGAGCGACGGAGCACAGGCTCGGCCATCAGGAGCGACGGAGCACAGGCTCGGCCATCAGGAGCGACGGAGCACAGGCTCGGCCATCAGGAGCGACGGAGCACAGGCTCGGCCATCAGGAGCGACGGAGCACAGGCTCGGCCATCAGGAGCGACGGAGCACAGGCTCGGCCATCAGGAGCGACGGAGCACAGGCTCGGCCATCAGGAGCGACGGAGCACAGGCTCGGCCATCAGGAGCGACGGAGCACAGGCTCGGCCATCAGGAGCGACGGAGCACAGGCTCGGCCATCAGGAGCGACGGAGCACAGGCTCGGCCATCAGGAGCGACGGAGCACAGGCTCGGCCATCAGGAGCGACGGAGCACAGGCTCGGCCATCAGGAGCGACGGAGCACAGGCTCGGCCATCAGGAGCGACGGAGCACAGGCTCGGCCATCAGGAGCGACGGAGCACAGGCTCGGCCATCAGGAGCGACGGAGCACAGGCTCGGCCATCAGGAGCGACGGAGCACAGGCTCGGCCATCAGGAGCGACGGAGCACAGGCTCGGCCATCAGGAGCGACGGAGCACAGGCTCGGCCATCAGGAGCGACGGGGCACGGGCTCGGCCATCAGGAGCGAAGGGGCACGGGCTCGGCCATCAGGGCCGACGGAGCACGGGCTCGGCCATCAGGAGCGACGGAGCACGGGCTCCGCCATCAGGAGCGACGGAGCACAGGCTCGGCCATCAGGAGCGACGGAGCACGGGCTCGGCCATCAGGAGCGACGGAGCACGGGCTCGGCCATCAGGAGCGACGGAGCACGGGCTCGGCCATCAGGAGCGACGGAGCACGGGCTCGGCCATCAGGAGCGACGGAGCACGGGCTCGGCCATCAGGAGCGACGGAGCACGGGCTCGGCCATCAGGAGCGACGGAGCACGGGCTCGGCCATCAGGAGCGACGGAGCACATGCTCCGCCATCAGGAGCGACGGAGCACATGCTCCGCCATCAGGAGCGACGGAGCACATGCTCCGCCATCAGGAGCGACGGAGCACATGCTCCGCCATCAGGAGCGACGGAGCACATGCTCCGCCATCAGGAGCGACGGAGCACATGCTCCGCCATCAGGAGCGACGGAGCACATGCTCCGCCATCAGGAGCGACGGAGCACATGCTCCGCCATCAGGAGCGACGGAGCACGGGCTCGGCCATCAGGAGCGACGGAGCACGGGCTCGGCCATCAGGAGCGACGGAGCACGGGCTCGGCCATCAGGAGCGACGGAGCACGGGCTCGGCCATCAGGAGCGACGGAGCACGGGCTCGGCCATCAGGAGCGACGGAGCACGGGCTCGGCCATCAGGAGCGACGGAGCACGGGCTCGGCCATCAGGAGCGACGGAGCACGGACTCCGCCATCAGGAGCGACGGAGCACGGACTCCGCCATCAGGAGCGACGGAGCACGGACTCCGCCATCAGGAGCGACGGAGCACGGACTCCGCCATCAGGAGCGACGGAGCACATGCTCCGCCATCAGGAGCGACGGAGCACATGCTCCGCCATCAGGAGCGACGGAGCACATGCTCCGCCATCAGGAGCGACGGAGCACATGCTCCGCCATCAGGAGCGACGGAGCACACGCTCCGCCAACACGAGCGACGGAGCACATGCTCCGCCATCAGGAGCGACGGAGCACATGCTCCGCCATCAGGAGCGACGGAGCACTGGCGCCGCCATCAGGAGCGACGGAGCACTGGCGCCGCCATCAGGAGCGACGGAGCACTGGCGCCGCCATCAGGAGCGACGGAGCACTGGCGCCGCCATCAGGAGCGACGGAGCACAGGCGCCGCCGTAAGCTTCACACTACAGCTCCGCCATAACCAGAGTTATGGACGCTCCATTTATTGCGTCGCCTAGGGGCTGTACCAAGACACCTGGAGGTTGTGTAAAAACCGCCGAGGGCTGTGCCCAGACCCCGGGGGGGCTGTGCCCACACCCAGGAGGGGGCTGTGCCCAGGCCCCGGAGGGCAGGGCCATGACCCCTGAGGGGGCTAGGCCCAGACCCCCGGGGACTGCACCCGGACCACTGGTGGCTGCAACCGGATCACTGTAGGTTGTACCAAGATTACTGGGGGCTGGGCTGAGAACTGCTGGTTTTGAGGTGGAGCGAGGACTATTTGTACTGAGGACGAATCAGTGGTGTGGGCTGAGAAACATGGGCTGGGGGTGTGGTGCTACCAAGCCTGAAGTGCACTGACGAGTGGGGTGAGGTGTGTGTTAGGTGAAGGGTAATGGGAGTGGTGAGGGGCTAAATTATGGCTGTAGTGGTGGCGGCTAAGTAAAAAGGTGAGAATGTGTTAGATGTGAGGGTGAGTGTGTGGGAGGTGTGAGGGTGAATGTGTTGGAGGTGTGAGGGTGAGTGTGTGGGAGGTGAGTGTGTGGGAGGTGAGTGTGTGGGAGGTGAGTGTGTGGGAGGTGAGAGTGAGGGTGAGTGTGTGGGAGGTGAGAGTGTGGGAGGTGTGAGGGTGAGAGTGTGGGACGTGCGAGGGTGAGAGTGTGGGAGGTGTGAGGGTGAGTGTGGGAGGTGTGAGGGTGAGTGTGGGAGGTGTGAGGGTGAGAGTGTGGGAGGTGTGAGAGTGTGGGAGGTGTGAGGGTGAGAGTGTGGGAGGTGTGGGGGTGAGAGTGTGGGAGGTGTGGGGGTGAGAGTGTGGGAGGTGTGAGGGTGAGAGTGTGGGAGGTGTGAGGGTGAGAGTGTGGGAGGTGTGAGGGTGAGAGTGTGGGAGGTGTGAGGGTGAGAGTGTGGGAGGTGTGAGGGTGAGTGTGTGGGAGGTGTGAGGGTGAGAGTGTGGGAGGTGTGAGGGTGAGTGTGTGTTAGGTGTGAAAGAGAGAGTGTGGGAGGTGTAAGGGTGAGTGTGTGGGAGGTGTGAGAGTGGGAGGTGTGAGGGTGAGTGTGTGTTAGGTGTGAGGGAGAGAGTGTGGGAGGTGTAAAGGTGAGTGTGCGTTAGGTGTGAGGGTGAGAGAGTGGGAGGTGAGGGTGAGAGTGTGGGAGGTATGAGGATGAGAGTGTGGGAGGTATGAGGATGAGAGTGTGGGGGTGTGAGGGTGAGTGTGTGGGAGGTGTGAGGGTGAGCGTGGGAGGTGTAAGGATGAGTGTGTGGGAGGTGTGAGGGTGAGAGTGTGGGAAGTGTGAGGGTGAGTGTGTGGGAGGTGCGAGGGTGAGTGCGGGAGGGGTGAGAGTGTGGGAGGGTTGAGGGTGAGAGTGTGGGAGGTTTGAGGGTGAGAGTGTGGGAGGTTTGAGGGTGAGTGTGTGGGAGGTTTGAGGGTGAGTGTGTGGGAGGTTTGAGGGTGAGTGTGTGGGAGGTTTGAGGGTGAGTGTGTGGGAGGTTTGAGGGTGAGTGTGTGGGAGGTTTGAGGGTGAGTGTGTGGGAGGTTTGAGGGTGAGAGTGTGGGAGGTTTGAGGGTGAGAGTGTGGGAGGTTTGAGGGTGAGAGTGTGGGAGGTTTGAGGGTGAGAGTGTGGGAGGTTTGAGGGTGAGAGTGTGGGAGGTTTGAGGGTGAGAGTGTGGGAGGTTTGAGGGTGAGTGTGGGAGGTGAGAGGGTGAGAGTGTGGGAGGTGTGAGGGTGTGAGTGTGGGAGGTGTGAGGGTGTGAGTGTGGGAGGTGTGAGGGTGTGAGTGTGGGAGGTGTGAGGGTGAGTGTGTGGGAGGTGTGAGGGTGAGTGTGTGGGAGGTGTGAGGGTGAGTGTGTGGGAGGTGTGAGGTTGAGTGTGTGGGAGGTGTGAGGGTGAGTGTGTGGGAGGTGTGAGGGTGAGTGTGTGGGAGGTGTGAGGGTGAGTGTGTGGGAGGTGTGAGGGTGAGAGTGTGGGAGGTGGGAGGTGAGAGGGTGGGGGTGAGAGTGTGGGAGGTATGAGGGTGAGAGTGTGGGAGGTATGGGAGTGAGGGTGAGTATGTGAGGGTGAGAGCGTGGGAGGCGTGAGGGTGAGAGCGTTGGAGGCGTGAGGGTGAGAGCGTGGGATGCGTGAGGGTGAGAGTGTGGGAAGTGTGAGGGTGAGAGTGTGGGAAGTGTGAGGGTGAGAGTGTGGGAAGTGTGAGGGTGAGAGTGTGGGAATTGTGAGGGTGAGTGTGTGGGAGGTGTGAGGGTGAGTGTGTGGGAGGTGTGAGAATGAGTGTGGGAAATGTGTGAGAGTGTGGGAGGTTTGAGGGTGAGTGTGTGGGAGGTTTGAAGGTGAGTGTGTGGGAGGTTTGAAGGCGAGTGTGTGGGAGGTTTGAAGGTGAGTGTGTGGGAGGTTTGAGGGTGAGAGTGTGGGAGGTGTGAAGGTGAGAGTGTGGGAGGTGTGAGGGTGAGTGTGGGAGGTGAGAGGGTGTGAGGGTGAGGGTGTGGGAGGTGTGAGGGTGAGAGTGTGGGAGGTGTGAGGGTGAGTGTGGGAGGTGTGAGGGTGAGAGTGTGGGAGGTGTGAGAGTGTGGGAGGTGTGGGGGTGAGAGTGTGGGAGGTGTCAGGGTGAGTGTGGGAGGTGTCAAGGTGAGCGTGTGGGAGGTGTGAGGGTGAGAGTGTGGGAGGTGTGAGGGTGAGAGTGTGGGAGGTGTGAGGGTGAGAGTGTGGGAGGTGTGAGGGTGAGTGTGGGAGGTGTGAGGGTGAGTGTGTGGGAGGTGTGAGGGTGAGTGTGTGGGAGGTGTGAGGGTGAGAGTGTGGGAGGTGTGAGGGTGAGAGTGTGGGAGGTGTGAGGGTGAGAGTGTGGGAGGTGAGAGTGTGGGAGGTGTGAGGGTGAGAGTGTGGGAGGTGTGAGGGTGAGAGTGTGGGAGGTGTGAGGGTGAGAGTGTGGGAGGTGTGAGGGTGAGAGTGTGGGAGGTGTGAGGGTGAGAGTGTGGGAGGTGTGAGGGTGAGAGTGTGGGAGGTGTGAGGGTGAGAGTGTGGGAGGTGTGAGGGTGAGAGTGTGGGAGGTGTGAGAGTGGGAGGTGTGAGGGTGAGTGTGTGTTAGGTGTGAGGGAGAGTGTGTGGGAGGTGTAAGGGTGAGTGTGCGTTAGGCGTGAGGGTGAGATAGTGGGAGGTATGAGGATGAGAGTGTGGGAGGTATGAGGATGAGAGTGTGGGAGGTATGAGGATGAGAGTGTGGGAGGTATGAGGATGAGAGTGTGGGAGGTATGAGGATGAGAGTGTGGGAGGTATGAGGATGAGAGTGTGGGGGTGTGAGGGTGAGTGTGTGGGAGGTGTGAGGGTGAGCGTGGGAGGTGTAAGGGTGAGTGTGTGGGAGGTGTGAGCGTGAGAGTGTGGGAAGTGTGAGGGTGAGTGTGTGGGAGGTTTGAGGGTGAGAGTGTGGGAGGTTTGAGGGTGAGTGTGTGGGAGGTGTGAGGGTGAGAGTGTGGGAGGTGTGAGGGTGAGAGTGTGGGAGGTGTGAGGGTGAGAGTGTGGGAGGTGTGAGGGTGAGAGTGTGGGAGGTGTGAGGGTGAGTGTGTGTTAGGTGTGAAAGAGAGAGTGTGGGAGGTGTAAGGGTGAGTGTGTGGGAGGTGTGAGAGTGGGAGGTGTGAGGGTGAGTGTGTGTTAGGTGTGAGGGTGAGAGTGTGGGAGGTTTGAGGGTGAGTGTGCGTTTGGTGTGAGGGTGAGAGAGTGGGAGGTGAGGGTGAGAGTGTGGGAGGTATGAGGATGAGAGTGTGGGAGGTTTGAGGGTGAGAGTGTGGGGGTGTGAGGGTGAGTGTGTGGGAGGTGTGAGGGTGAGCGTGGGAGGTGTAAGGGTGAGTGTGTGGGAGGTGTGAGGGTGAGAGTGTGGGAAGTGTGAGGGTGAGGGTGAGTGTGAGGGAGGTGCGAGGGTGAGTGCGGGAGGGTGAGAGTGTGGGAAGGGTTGAGGGTGAGAGTGTGGGAGGTTTGAGGGTGAGAGTGTGGGAGGTTTGAGGGTGAGTGTGTGGGAGATTTGAGGGTGAGTGTGTGGGAGGTTTGAGGGTGAGTGTGTGGGAGGTTTGAGGGTGAGTGTGTGGGAGGTTTGAGGGTGAGAGTGTGGGAGGTTTGAGGGTGAGAGTGTGGGAGGTTTGAGGGTGAGAGTGTGGGAGGTTTGAGGGTGAGAGTGTGGGAGATTTGAGGGTGAGAGTGTGGGAGGTTTGAGGGTGAGAGTGTGGGAGGTTTGAGGGTGAGAGTGTGGGAGGTTTGAGGGTGAGAGTGTGGGAGGTTTGAGGGTGAGTGTGTGGGAGGTTTGAGGGTGAGTGTGTGGGAGGTGTGAGGGTGTGAGTGTGGGAGGTGTGAGGGTGTGAGTGTGGGAGGTGTGAGGGTGTGAGTGTGGGAGGTGAGAGGGTGTGAGTGTGGGAGGTGAGAGGGTGAGTGTGTGGGAGGTGTGAGGGTGAGTGTGTGGGAGGTGTGAGGGTGAGTGTGTGGGAGGTGTGAGGGTGAGTGTGTGGGAGGTGTGAGGGTGAGTGTGTGGGAGGTGTGAGGGTGAGTGTGTGGGAGGTGTGAGGGTGAGTGTGTGGGAGGTGTGAGGGTGAGTGTGTGGGAGGTGTGAGGGTGAGTGTGTGGGAGGTGTGAGGGTGAGTGTGTGGGAGGTGTGAGGGTGAGAGTGTGGGAGGTGTCAGGGTGAGAGTGTGGGAGGTGTGAGGGTGAGAGTGTGGGAGGTATGGGAGTCAGGGTGAGTATGTGAGAGGTGAGAGCGTGGGAGGCGTGAGGGTGAGTGTTAGTGTGAGGGCGTTGGAGATGTGAGGGTGAGAGCGTGGGATGCGTGAGGGTGAGAGTGTGGGAAGTGTGAGGGTGAGTGTGGGAATTGTGAGGGTGAGAGTGTGGGAGGTGTGAGGGTGAGAGTGTGGGAAGTGTGAGGGTGAGAGTGTGGGAATTGTGAGGGTGAGTGTGTGGGAGGTGTGAGGGTGAGTGTGTGGGAGGTGTGAGAATAAGTGTGGGAAATGTGTGAGTGTGGGAGGTTTGAGGGTGAGTGTGTGGGAGGTTTGAAGGTGAGTGTGTGGGAGGTTTGAGGGTGAGAGTGTGGGAGGTTTGAGGGTGAGAGTGTGGGAGGTTTGAGGGTGAGAGTGTGGGAGGTTTGAGGGTGAGAGTGTGGGAGGTGTGAAGGTGAGAGTGTGGGAGGTGTGAGGGTGAGTGTGGGAGGTGTGAGGGTGAGAGTGTGGGAGGTGTGAGAGTGTGGGAGGTGTGAGGGTGAAAGTGTGGGAGGTGTGGGGGTGAGAGTGTGGGAGGTGTGAGGGTGAGTGTGGGAGGTGTGAGGGTGAGAGTGTGGGAGGTGTGAGAGTGAGAGTGTGGGAGGTGTGAGGGTGAGAGTGTGGGAGGTGTGAGGGTGAGAGTGTGGGAGGTGTGAGGGTGAGAGTGTGGGAGGTGTGAGGGTGAGAGTGTGGGAGGTGTGAGGGTGAGAGTGTGGGAGGTGTGAGGGTGAGAGTGTGGGAGGTGTGAGGGTGAGAGTGTGGGAGGTGTGAGGGTGAGAGTGTGGGAGGTGTGAGGGTGAGTGTGTGGGAGGTGTGAGGGTGAGAGTGTGGGAGGTGTGAGGGTGAGAGTGTGGGAGGTGTGAGGGTGAGAGTGTGGGAGGTGTGAGGGTGAGAGTGTGGGAGGTGTGAGGGTGAGAGTGTGGGAGGTGTGAGGGTGAGAGTGTGGGAGGTGTGAGAGTGGGAGGTGTGAGGGTGAGTGTGTGTTAGGTTTGAGGGAGAGTGTGTGGGAGGTGTAAGGGTGAGTGTGCGGTAGGCGTGAGGGTGAGATAGTGGGAGGTGAGGGTGAGAGTGTGGGAGGTATGAGGATGAGAGTGTGGGAGGTATGAGGATGAGAGTGTGGGAGGTATGAGGATGAGAGTGTGGGGGTATGAGGATGAGAGTGTGGGAGGTATGAGGATGAGAGTGTGGGGGTGTGAGGGTGAGTGTGTGGAGGTGAGAGTGTGGGAGGTGTGAGGGTGAGTGTGGGAGATGTGAGGGTGCGACTGTGGGAGGTGTGAGGGTGAGTGTGTGGGAGGTGTGAGAATGAGTGTGGGAGGTGTGAGGGTGAGTGTGTGGAAAGTGTGAGTGTGAGACTGGGAGGTGTGTGTGGGAGACTGTGGGAGGTGTGAGTGGGAGACTGTGGGAGGTGTGAGTGGGAGACTGTGGGAGGTGTGAGGGTGAGACTGTGGGATGTGTGAGAGTGGGACTGTGGGAGGTGTGAGGGTGAGAGTGGGAGGTGTGAGGGTGAGTGTGGGATGTGTGAGTGTGGGATGTGTGAGGGTGAGTGTGGGAGGTGTGAGGGTAAGGGCATGGGAGGAGTGAGAGTGAGAGCGTGGGAGGTGTGAGGGTGAAAGCGTGGGATGTGTGAGGGTGAGGGGCGAGAGAGGTGTGAGGGCGAGGGCGTGGGAGGTGTGAGGGCGAGGGCGTGGGAGGTGTGAGGGTGAGGGCGTGGGAGGTGTGAGGGTGAAAGCGTGGGAGGCGTGAGGGTGAGAGCGTGGGAGGCGTGAGAGTGAGAGCGTGGGAGGCGTGAGGGTGAGAGCGTGGGAAGCGTGAGGGTGAGAGCGTGGGAGGCGTGAGGGTGAGAGCGTGGGAGGCGTGAGGGTGAGAGCGTGGGAGGCGTGTGAGAGCGTGGGAGGCGTGAGTGTGAGAGAGCGTGGGAGGCGTGAGTGTGAGAGAGCGTGGGAGGCGTGAGTGTGAGAGAGCGTGGGAGGCGTGAGTGTGAGAGCGTGGGAGGCGTGAGTGTGAGAGCGTGGGAGGCGTGAGTGTGAGAGCGTGGGAGGCGTGAGTGTGAGAGCGTGGGAGGGGTGAGAGCGTGGGAGTGGGAGGCGTTAGGGGAGAGCATGGGAGGCGTGAGGGTGAGAGCATGGGAGGCGTGAGGGTAAGGGCGTGGGAGGCGTGAGTGTGGGAGTGGGAGGCGTGAGGGTGAGAGTGTGGGAGTGGGAGGCGTGAGGGTGAGTGTGTGGGAGTGGGAGGCGTGAGGGTGAGAGCGTGGGAGCGGGAGGCTTGAGGGTGAGAGCATGCGAGGCTTGAGGGTGAGAGCGTGGGAGGCTTGAGGATGAGAGCGTGGGAGGCGTGAGGGTGAGAGCGTGGGAGGCGTGAGGGTGAGAGCGTGGGAGGCGTGAGGGTGAGAGCGTGGGAGGCGTGAGGGTGAGAGCGTGGGAGGCGTGAGGGTGAGGGCGTGGGAGGTGTGAGTGTGAGAGAGAGCGTGGGAGGTGTGAGGGTGAAAGTGTGAGAGGTGTGAAGATGAGAGTGTGGGAGGTGAGAGTGTGGGACGTGTGAGGGTGAGAGTGTGGGAGGTGTTAGGGTGAGAGTGTGGGAGGTGTTAGGGTGAGTGTGTGGGAGGTGTTAGGGTGAGAGTGTGGGAGGTGAGTGTGGGGGACGTGTGAGGGTGAGTGTGGGAGGTGTTAGGGTGAGAGTGTGGGAGGTGTGAGGGTGAGAGTGTGGGAGGTGTTAGGGTGAGAGTGTGGGAAGTGTTAGGGTGAGAGTGTAGGAGGTGTTAGGGAGAGTGTGTGAGGTGTTAGGGTGAGAGTGTGAGGGGTGTGAGGGTGAGAGAGTCGGGGGTGAGTGTGTGGGAAGTTTGAGGTGAGAGTGGGAGGTGTGAGGGTGAGAGAGTGATAGGTGTGAAGATGAGAGTGTGGGAGGTGAGAGTGTGGGAGGTGTTAGGGTGAGAGTGTGGGAGGTGTTAGGGTGAGAGTGTGGGAGGTGTTAGGGTGAGAGTGTGGGAGGTGTTAGGGTGAGTGTGTGGGAGGTGTTAGGGTGAGAGTGTGGGACGTGTGAGGGTGAGAGTGTGGGAGGTGTTAGGGTGAGAGTGTGGGAGGTGTTAGGGTGAGAGTGTGGGAGGTGTTAGGGTGAGAGTGTGGGAGGTGTGAGGGTGAGAGTGTGGGAGGTGTTAGGGTGAGAGTGTAGGAGGTGTTAGGGTGAGATTGTGGGAGGTGTTAGGGTGAGAGTGTGGGAGGTGTTAGGGTGAGAGTGTGGGAGGTGTTAGGGTGAGAGTGTGGGAGGTGTTAGTGAGAGTGGAGGTGTTAGGGGTGAGAGGTGGGAGGTGTTAGGGGTTAGAGTGTGGAGGTGTTAGGTTAGAGTGGTGGGAGGTGTTAGGTGAGAGTGGTGGGAGGTGTTAGTGAGAGTGTGGGAGGTGTTAGGGTGAGAGGAGGTGGTTAGTGAGAGGTGGAGGTGTGAGGGTGAGAGGTGTGAGGTGAGGGTGAGAGGAGGTGTGAGGGGTGAGAGGTGGAGGTGTGAGAGGTGAGGAGGTGGGGGAGGAGGTGGAGGGTGAGAGTGGGAGGAGGTGAGGGTGAGAGTGGAGGAGGAGGGTGAGAGGTGGGAGGTGGAGTGAGAGGTGAGGATGTGAGGTGAGAGGGTGGGAGGTGTGAGGGTGAGAGAGAGAGGTGAGGGTGAGAGTGTGGAGGTGAGGGGTGAGGGTGAGGGGAGGGAGGTGGAGGGGTGAGAGGTGGGAGGTGTGAGGGGTGAGAGGTGGAGGTGGTGAGGGTGGAGGAGGTGGGAGGTGTGGAGGGTGAGAGGTGGGAGGGAGGTGAGGGTGAGAGTGTGAGGTGGAGGGTGAGGGGAGAGGGTGAGAGGTGGAGGAGGGTGAGAGTGTGGGAGGTGTGAGGGTGAGAGGTGAGGTGGAGGGTGAGAGAGTGGAGGTGTGGAGGTGAGAGTGTGGAGGTGGAGGGGTGAGAGGTGGGAGGTGGGAGTGAGGGTGAGAGGTGGGAGGGTGGAGGGTGAGGAGGTGTGAGGGTGAGAGTGAGAGAGGGTGAGAGGTGTGAGGGTGAGAGGGAGGTGTGGAGGGTGAGAGTGTGGGAGGTGTGAGGGGTGAGAGCGTGAGGAGGAGGGCGAGCGTGAGGTGTGAAGAGAGAGAGGAGGTGAGGAGGGCGAGAGCGGGAGGGAGTGGAGGGCGAGAGCGTGGGAGGTGGTGAGGGCCAGGGAGGTGGGAGGTGAGGGCTAGTGTGTGGGAGGTGTGGAGGGCCTAGAGGTGGAGGTGAGGGCTAGAGTGGTGGAGGTGGAGGGCTGGGAGGGGAGGTGGAGGTGGAGGCGAGAGCGGGAGGTGGGTGGAGGGCGAGAGCGTGGGAGGTGTTAGTGAGAGGTGGGAGGTGTTAGTGAGGGAGGTGTTAGGGTGAGAGTGTGGGAGGTGTTAGGGTTAGAGTGTGGGAGGTGTTAGGGTGAGTGTGTGGGAGGTGTTAGGGTGAGAGTGTGGGAGGTGAGGTGAGTGTGGGGGACGTGTGAGGGTGAGTGTGGGAGGTGTTAGGGTGAGAGTGTGGGAGGTGTGAGGGTGAGAGTGTGGGAGGTGTTAGGGTGAGAGTGTGGGAAGTGTTAGGGTGAGAGTGTAGGAGGTGTTAGGGTGAGTGTGGGAGGTGTTAGGGTGAGTGTGGGAGGTGTTAGGGTGAGAGTGTGGGAGGTGTTAGGGTGAGAGTGTGGGAGGTGTTAGGGTGAGAGTGTGGGAGGTGTTAGGGTGAGAGTGTGGGAGGTGTTAGGGTGAGAGTGTGGGAGGTGTTAGGGTGAGAGTGTGGGAGGTGTTAGGGTGAGAGTGTGGGAGGTGAGAGTGTGGGACGTGTGAGGGTGAGTGTGGGAGGTGTTAGGGTGAGAGTGTGGGAGGTGTGAGGGTGAGAGTGTGGGAGGTGTGAGGGTGAGAGTGTGGGAGGTGTTAGGGTGAGAGTGTGGGAAGTGTTAGGGTGAGAGTGTGGGAGGTGTTAGGGTGAGAGTGTGGGAGGTGTTAGGGTGAGAGTGTGGGAGGTGTTAGGGTGAGAGTGTGGGAGGTGTGAGGGTGAGAGTGTGGGAGGTGTGAGGGTGAGAGTGTGGGAGGTGTGAGGGTGAGAGCGTGGGAGGTGTGAGGGCGAGAGTGTGGGAGGTGTGAAGGCGAGAGAGTGGGAGGTGTGAGGGCGAGAGCGTGGGAGGTGTGAGGGCTAGAGCGTGGGAGGTGTGAGGGCTAGTGTGTGGGAGGTGTGAGGGCTAGAGTGTGGGAGGTGTGAGGGCTAGAGTGTGGGAGGTGTGAGGGCGAGAGCGTGGGAGGTGTGAGGGCGAGAGCGTGGGAGGTGTGAGGGCGAGAGCGTGGGAGGTGTGAGGGCGAGAGCGTGGGAGGTGTGAGGGCGAGAGCGTGGGAGGTGTGAGGGCGAGAGCGTGGGAGGTGTGAGGGCGAGAGCGTGGGAGGTGTTAGGGCTAGAGCGTGGGAGGTGTGAGGGCTAGAGTGTGGGAGGTGTGAGGGCGAGAGCGTGGGAGGTGTTAGGGTGAGAGTGTGGGAGGTGTTAGGGTGAGAGTGTGGGAGGTGTTAGGGTGAGAGTGTGGGAGGTGTTAGGGTGAGAGTGTGGGAGGTGTGAGGGTGAATGTGGGAGGTGTGAGGGTGAGAGTGTGGGAGGTGTGAGGGTGAGAGTGTGGGAGGTGTGAGGGTGAGAGTGTGGGAGGTGTGAGGGTGAGAGTGTGGGAGGTGTGAGGGTGAGAGTGTGGGAGGTGTGAGGGTGAGAGTGTGGGAGGTGTGAGGGTGAGAGTGTGGGAGGTGTGAGGGTGAGAGTGTGGGAGGTGTGAGGGTGAGAGTGTGGGAGGTGTGAGGGTGAGAGTGTGGGAGGTGTGAGGGTGAGAGTGTGGGAGGTGTGAGGGTGAGAGTGTGGGAGGTGTGAGGGTGAGAGTGTGGGAGGTGTGAGGGTGAGAGTGTGGGAGGTGTGAGGGTGAGAGTGTGGGAGGTGTGAGGGTGAGAGAGTGGGAGGTGTGAGGGTGAGAGCGTGGGAGGTGTGAGGGCGAGAGCGTGGGAGGTGTGAGGGCGAGAGCGTGGGAGGTGTGAGGGCGAGAGCGTGGGAGGTGTGAGGGCGAGAGCGTGGGAGGTGTGAGGGCGAGAGCGTGGGAGGTGTGAGGGCGAGAGCGTGGGAGGTGTGAGGGCTAGAGTGTGGGAGGTGTGAGGGCTAGAGTGTGGGAGGTGTGAGGGCTAGAGTGTGGGAGGTGTGAGGGCGAGAGCGTGGGAGGTGTGAGGGCGAGAGCGTGGGAGGTGTGAGGGCGAGAGCGTGGGAGGTGTGAGGGCGAGAGCGTGGGAGGTGTGAGGGCAAGAGCGTGGGAGGTGTGAGGGCGAGAGCGTGGGAGGTGTGAGGGCGAGAGCGTGGGAGGTGTGAGGGCGAGAGCGTGGGAGGTGTGAGGGTGAGAGTGTGGGAGGTGTGAGGGCGAGAGCGTGGGAGGTGTGAGGGCGAGAGCGTGGGAGGTGTGAGGGCGAGAGCGTGGGAGGTGTGTGTGTTGCTCTCTGTGAAGAAACTGTGAAGTGGATATTGTGAGCTTCAGTTTCCATTGATTTAGCCTTGTCACATGAAGAGCTGACGTGATACTTCCAAGCAACACAAAGAACTAATAGCGAGCAGAATGAGGACTGATCTCAGACATATGGAGGTTCTAATTAGCTGGTCCAGACAAAATAATTTTAAGGTCATAGAGGATCTGATGTTGCAGGGAATATCAGTGTGATGTGATCTGGCAGTTTAAAAAGAAACCATTCTTTTAAAACACTTCTTGGGAAAACATTTGCATATGTTGTGATTCCAAGAAAAACAAGAGTGAAGCTACTGGCAGTGGTCATGCCTGCTGTGTAAGTCTAGGGAAAGGATGGTACAGTAAATGGTCAGCAAATGTTCAGCAGAATTATTTGCTTAAACAATGGTCTTGAAGATCTAAAGACAGCCAGTCCTTCAGCTCTTCTTTGGAGGCTACATGCGAAGAGGCTTAAAATCATCCTTAGTTTCAACTTTCAGCATAAGTAAAGGTAATGTTTTCCTCAGTAAGTTTCACATGTTGATGGAGGGCACTTTTTAAATTATCATTTGGCCAACACTATCAACTTATTCAGAAGCTGTGAATGCATGCGAATCTAAAGTAAAACAACATTTTAGTGAAACAAGTATCGCTGTTGTGTGTTATATTGTTGTCCCTTATTACTTTGATAGTAAGGTTCTCACTACATGTTCTAGTGTGGGGTAGCTTTTACATAACGGCTTTATATGTCTAGGGTAATACTTACATTCATGATTGATCATCCTCAGTCTCTGAAATCTTTTCACCAGCTCTCTTCACATGTTATTTAAACTACCTCTATAAAAAAAATATAACTATTCTAAATAGATATGTACAGAATATACAATTACAGCACTCACATATTCAAAACATAAGCCTGCACACCCCTTAGCTGCTCTTCAAGGACAGCCCACATGGTGGATCTGGACAAATTGCCCTTCTTTCTTCTAGACTATCTCTGGACTAACCAGTGTTTTGACACACTTTAGTCACCCTGGGTATGGTGGCCACAACTTAAGTTATAAAACTCATCCCTGGGGGCACACATAATGCCCAAAAAAATAGAAAGGACCCAGGGGTCCTACCAGCTTGAAGTCAACAAAAAGGAGAGAGAGAGAGGGAGAGGGAGGAGCCTAGCTAAGCTCCTCCCACACCCACCAAAAAACAAAAGACTGTTGCCAAGCACAATTATCTGGTTATCGCACCTTATTTACTTTTACAAAAAGAAATACAACTTTATAAACTAATTTAAATTGTGTGTTTGTGTGTGTATAGTATAACCTATTATGTTGAGAAAAACAGGCTTGACCCAGCTGCCTCTCAGTCCCTAAGGGTGATCTTCCCTTAGGGTCATTTAAGGGCTGTGTCCCCATCAATTCAATATAATTAGGTGTTCCAGAGTAACTGTTACAGATACATAAATACATGTTGGGTCCTATAGCCCCATAACACTGTGTTAGATGGATACCCTGACATTTCAGATACAGAAGAAAAACAGAATCGCCACTGTACACCTTTACAAGCACCGCAGAGTTTTTTTTATTTTATCCAGTACAACAAATAAGAAGGCTCTTATTAGTGGCCTAATGCTTCAACTGAAGGAAGGTGGAACAAAATTGCATTTGCAGTTACTGATATCTTAATCACAAGGGTTGCTTTACAACATCAGCAGTTGGTTATCTTGTCATTGTGGTCGGCCAAGATGCAGTCCTTTTGGTATTACTTGTATCACTTTCTTCACTGAATAAGAGATTTGCTTCCTCAGGCCACAAACATGAAGCAAAGGGGAAAGTGTATTCAAAATTTCCAAGCGCCGGGAGATAAACAAAAGCATGAAAGAATTACTTTTTTCTTTCCTGCAATGACTGGATGCGATGCAACATCCAGTATTTTCTGTACAGGGAAAACGAAAGCTTTAACAAATCTGGAAAAGGATGAGCAGTTTAGATTTAAAATGAAACCATTTAACCAGGCTAATACAGTTAAGACTGACGTAACTAAATGATGAGGAATTCATCCTGACAGTGTATGGATCATGAAGAAAACAATCCTTGAATGAATGTCGACATTATTTATACAACCAAGAAACAGCGAGAGAACAGCTCCAGTCAGACTTTGACTTGGCCACACTTCCTCCCACAACAGCAGCTGCTGTTCATCATTCCTACTTTCTTTCAGGTCCAAGAGTGGTTACCACATAACCTGATACCACGTGAATGGGGCTGGAGCCTCGAAGGAAAGTCACTTAACCCTGCATCCACAACGTTGCCTCAACTACCTGACAAGCTGTTAAATTAATTTCTTGCAAGACTTGAGTGCAAGAAAGAAGGTCTTTTTTGTTCAGCGAAGTGTCGCCAGAGCGAAGGAAGACTCACGAAATCGTAATGACATGATTGCAAACAAGCCATACCACGGAAGGGGATAGAACCCGCGGTCAGAGTGTCTCAAAACTCCAGACCGTCGCGTTAGCCACTGGACCAGCTAGCCACAATAAGATTTATCCAACTAGGTATATTTCTACACCATAGGAAGGTTAGCATGGGCACCACTGTGACCACAAATGAAGGTTTTCACAGACGAAGGAAGATCGTGGGAAAACTCACCCTCTGTTGTTATGGAAAAACTTAATATTAAACTATGTTACTAAACTTTTCTGGTTTTTTTTTTTATATTTGATCACTTACATATTTAAAGTAATAAATCCTCGTGATTCATGCTTACGTAATCCTTTTCATTTTTCATTTCATTCATTCATTCTGTGCATCATTTAACAGAAGGTAGTACAAGAGGTGTATGACAGTGTTGTTGGAGGCAACTAACAACTTAGTTGGTAATAAGTCTCCCAGGTGAACAGATCGTACCTTAATAATTTCCAATCATTTACACCTCAAAAATCATCTTTTTTTTTTTTTCTGGAAAATTGAAACGTATCAAAATTACGAATTTAATTTGGCTGTAGCTCCGTTTTCGTTGTATTTGCGGTAAAAATGGTAACCAGAAAGGTTTCTCTTTTAGTGCTCCATAAATTTTGTTTAAAACATTTTTTTACTATCTTCAACCATTGAAGAATTGAAAAAAAATACAAAAATAAAAATGGCCACCATTTCTAAGATGGCGCAGCATTCTCGAGGGTTTATTTTTGATATGTTATAACTAGGAAGTAGAACTATGCATGTGCAGTCTCCCCAACTTTGAAATTATTTCAAGGTAAGGCCATTTTTTCCCTAGAATGACAGGACTGTACATGATTCTCCGTACCACGAGGAATCTGATCCAGGACCCTAATTATCTGAGCATTGAACTACGTGGCACTCCAATATAGTATTGGGATGGTGGGAGTGTAAGTTGGTGAGTAGCGTGTGGAGCGGCAGGTTAAGGAAGGTAGTAGTCATAACATACGAGCAGGTGGTGGCATGGGGGGTTGAAATAACAGATGGGAATGGGGGAGGTGATAGGCTTTTATCTTTTATTAAACAAAATTGGACACATGTGCAGTGTGCTGCTGCTCTGTTCAGTATGAAAGTTATACAGTAGTTCACAACAAAAACAGCTATATAATCCACGTTATATTCCATCACGCAGGATGTGTTACACAGTTTTGAAATCTGTTAGCCTGAGCTGAGAGGCTTCAGTAGGGCAGTAAGGTTATCGGCAAGTATTCCAGTAAGGGTTCATCAGTTACAGCAGCTTCAAAGGTTTCCTTCCACAGCAGTTAGTTACTATTACATGGGAATTGCCATCTCTCAGGATAACATATCTCATACACGGGAGAAGTGGAATTCTTTATAATCATCTCCATCATCCTCCTAGTTCGGGGGCCAGAGAAATTATACGTACTTAAGGGATACCTGAAGGATGTTTCCGGGGGTCAACGTATTCGCAGCCTGGTCCAAGACCGGGCCTGGTGGATCAAGGCCTGACTAATCAGGCTATTACTGCTTATCGCACTCAGTCCAATGTACAAAGCACAGTTCGGCTGGTCGATAAATGATTGGAGGAACTTGTCAAACTCCCTCTTGAAGACCGCCGAAGGTTTAATGGTAATTTCTCTTAAGCGCGAAGGCAAGCGCTGAGAAGTCGAGGACCTCGGACACTTACCGAGTTCTTTCTTAATGTATTTGTCGCGCCTGCGTTTTAGTGGAGGTACTTGGCATCGTCAGTCAAGTATCTTGTCATGCAGAGTGGCTTCAGTGTTCAGGACTGGGACCAGTCCTGAACACTGTGTATATGGACTTCAGTAAGGCTTTTGACAGGGTCCCACATCAGAGACTATTGAGGAAAATTAAGGCGCATGGAATAGGAGAAATTTTTTCTTGGATAGAGGCATGGTTGACAAATAGGCAGCAAAGAGTTTGCATAAATGGGGAGAAATCAGAGTGGGGAAGCGTCACGAGCGGTGTGCCACAGGGGTCAGTGTTGGGCCCCCTGTTGTTCACAATCTACATAAACGACATTGATGAGGGCATAAAGAGCGACATAAGCAAGTTTGCAGATGACACCAAAATAGGCCATCGTATTCATTCTGACAAGGACATTAGAGCACTCCAGGAAGATTTGAATAGACTGATGCAGTGATCGGAAAAGTGGCAGATGCAGTTTAATATAGACAAATGCAAAGTTCTAAATGTTGGACAGGAAAATAACCATGCCACATATAAACTAAATAATGTCGATCTTAATATTACGGATTGCGAAAAAAATTTAGGAGTCCTGGTTAGCAGTAATCTGAAACCAAGACAACAGTGCATAAGTGTTCGCAATAAAGCTAACAGAATCCTTGGCTTCATATCAAGAAGCATAAATAATAGGAGTCCTCAGGTTGTTCTTCAACTCTATATATCATTGGTTAGACCTCATTTAGATTATGCTGCACAGTGTTGGTCACCGTATTACAGAATGGATATAAATGCTCTGGAAAACATACAAAGGAGGATGACATATTGATCCCATGTATCAGAAATCTTCCCTATGAGGATGAGGATAGACTTAAGTCCCCGAATCTGCACTCTCTCGAAAGGCGTAGAATTAGGGGGGATATGATTGAGGTGTATAAATGGAAGACAGGAATAAATAAAGGGGATGTAAATAACGTGCTGAAAATATCCAGCCTAGACAGGACTCGTAGCAATGGTTTTAAGTTAGAAAAATTCAGATTCAGGAAGGATATAGGAAAGCACTGGTTTGGTAATAGAGTTGTGGATGAGTGGAACAAACTCCCAAGTACAGTTATTGAAGCTAAAACGTTGTTTAGTTTTAAAAATAGGTTAGATAAATACGTTAGTGGGTGTGGGTGGGTGTGAGTTGGACCTGATTAGCTTGTGCTACTAGGTCAATTGTCGTGTTCCTTCCTTAAGTGAATGAGACCTGACCTGACTAGGTCGGGGCATTGGCTTAAGCCAGTGGGAGACTTGAACCTGCCTCGCATGGGCCAGTAGGCCTGCTGCAGTGTTCCTTCTTTATTATGTTCTTACGAGGCAAGACGAGGAAGGGGAAAGGAATTAGGACGTCATAATATGTCTAACTTCATATATACATCAGTAGATAACACCTTAGTGTCAATATAATCCTAAGAATATATAATGCTGCTTGCTTTGTGACAGTTTTTGTTTGTTTGATAAACAGCCGCCGCCGCCCACTACTGCTGATGTTTTTACCATGTTGTAGCTGCATGTGAACATAGATGAGTATTATATTTATATATACACTTTTAGATATTGATGGTAGTCATGACAGATGGGGGAAGGTGGTAGTCATGACAGATGGGTGATGGGGGAAAGTGGTGGTCATAACAGATGGGGAAAGGTGGTAGTCATAACAAATGAGTGATGGGGGAAGGTGGTAGTCATAACAGATGGGGAAAGGTGGTAGTCATAACAGATGGGGGAAGGTGGTAGTCATAACAGATGGGTGATGGGGGAAGGTGGTAGTCATAACAGATGGGTGATGGGGGAAAGTAGTAGTCATAACAGATGGGTGATGGGGGAAGGTGGTAGTCATAACAGATGGGTGATGGGGGAAGGTGGTAGTCATAACAGATGGGTGATTGGGGAAGGTGGTAGTCATAACAGATGGGTGATGCGGGAAAGTGGTAGTCATAACAGATGGGCGATGGGGGAAGGTGGTAGTCATAACAGATGGGGGAAGGTGGTAATCATAACAAATGGGTGATGCGGGAAAGTGGTAGTCATAACAGATGGGGGAAGATGGTAGTCATAACAGATGGGGGAAGGTGGTAGTCATAACAGATGGGTGACGGGGGAAGGTGGTAGTCATAACAGATGAGTGATGCGGGAAAGTGGTAGTCATAACAGATGGGCGATGGGGGAAGGTGGTAGTCATAACAGATAGACGGGTTGCTGTCGCAACAGATAGACAGGTTGCCGTCACAACAGAAAGATTGTCGTCACAATAGACAGACATGTCGTCACAGGTTGTCGTCACAGACAGCGTGTCGCCACAGCAGATACAGGTGCTCGTCATCACAGACAAACAGGTCCTCATAACAGACAGTTGGTGAAACACACACACACACACACTCGTCAAGCATCATATTACGAAGTAGCGTCGACCAGTGTGAGGGGTCATTCCTTCGCTCCCTGTACCCTCCTTCCCTTCCCGCTCGCTCCTTCCCTCCCTGTACCAATCCCTCCCTGCATCTCCCTCCCTCCTTGTACCTCTCGTTCCCTCCCTGTACCTCTCCTTCCCTCCATGTACCTCTCCTTCCCTCCCTGTACCTCTCCTTCCCTCCCTGTACCTCTCCTTCAATCTCTGTACCTCTCCTTCCCTCCCTGTACCTCTCATTCCCTCCTTGTACCTCTCCTTCCCTTCCTGTACCTCTCCTTCCCGCCCTGCACCTCTCTATACCTCTCCTTCCCTCCCTGCACCTCTCCTTCCCTCCCTGCACCTCTCCTTCCCTCCCTGTACCTCTCCTTCCCTCCCTGTACCTCTCCTTCCCTCCCTGTACCTCTCCTTCCCTCCCTGTACCTCTCCTTCCCTCCCTGTACCTCTCCTTCCCTCCCTGTATCTCTCCTTCCCTTCCAGCACCTCTCCTTCCCTCTCTGTACCTCCTTCCCTCCCTGCATCTCTCCTTCCCTCCCTGCACCTCTCCTTCCCTCCCTGTACCTCTTCTTCCCTCCCTGCACCTCTTCTTCCCTCCCTGTGACTCTCCTTCCCTCCCTGTACCTCTTCTTCCCTCCCTGTGACTCTCCTTCCCTCCCTGTATCTCTCCTTCCCTCCCTGTACCTCTCCTTCCCTCCCTGCACCTCTCCTTCCCTTCCTGCACCTCTCCTTCCCTTCCTGCACCTCTCCTTCCCTTCCTGCACCTCTCCTTCCCTCCCTGTACCTCTCCTTCCCTCCCTGTACTTCTCCTTCCCTCCCTGCACTTACCATTCCCTCCCTGCACCTATCATTCCCTCCCTGCACCTATCATTCCCTCCCTGCACCTCTCCTTCCCTCCCTGCACCTCTCCTTCCCTGCACCTCTCCTTCCCTCCCTGTACCTCCCCTTCCCTCCCTGTACCTCTCCTTCCCTCCCTGTACCTCTCCTTCCCTCCCTGTACCTATCCATCCCTACCTGTACCTCTCCTTCCCTCCCTGTACCTCTCCTTCCCTTCCTGTACCTCTCCTTCCCTTCCTGTACCTCTCCTTCCCTTCCTGTACCTCTCCTTCCCTTCCTGTACCTCTCCTTCCCTCCCTGTACCTCTCCTTCCCTCCCTGTACCTCTCCTTCCCTCCCTGTACCTCTCCTTCCCTCCCTGTACCTCTCCTTCCCTCCCTGCACCTATCATTCCCTCCCTGCACCTCTCCTTCCCTTCCTGCACCTCTCCTTCCCTTCCTGTACCTCTCCTTCCCTTCCTGCACCTCTCCCCTTCCTGCACCTCTCCTTCCCTCCCTGTACCTCTCCTTCCCTCCCTGTACCTCTCCTTCCCTCCCTGTACCTCTCCCTCCCTCCCTGTACCTCTCCTTCCCTTCCTGCACCTCTCCTTCCCTCCCTGCACCTCTCCTTCCCTCCCTGCACCTCTCCTTCCCTCCCTGCACATCTCCTTCCCTCCCTGCACCTCTCCTTCCCTCCCTGTACCTCTCCTTCCTTCCCTGTACCTCTCCTTCCCTCCCTGAACCTCTCCTTCCCTACCTGGACCTCTCCTTCCCTCCCTGCACCTCTCCTTCCCTCCCTGCACCTCTCCTTCCCTCCCTGTACCTCTCCTTCCTTCCCTGTACCTCTCCTTCCCTCCCTGTACCTATCCATCCCTCCCTGTACCTCTCCTTCCCTCCGTGTACCTCTCCTTCCCTACGTGTCCCGCTCCTTCCCTTCCTGTACCTCTCCTTCCCTTCCTGTACCTCTCCTTCCCTTCCTGTACCTCTCCTTCCCTTCCTGTACCTCTCCTTCCCTTCGTGTACCTCTCCTTCCCTCCCTGTACCTCTCCTTCCCTCCCAGTACCTCTCCTTCCCTCCCTGTACCTCTCCTTCCCTCCCTGTATCTCTCCTTCCCTCCCTGTACCTCTCCTTCCCTCCCTGTACCTCTCCTTCCCTCCCTGTACCTCTCCTTCCCTCCTTGTACCTCTCCTTCCCTCCCAGTACCTCTCCTTCCCTCACAGTACCTCTCCTTCCCTCCCTGTACCTCTCCTTCCCTCCCTGCAACTCTCCTTCCCTCCCTGCACCTCTCCTTCCCTCCCTGGACCTCTCCTTCCCTCCCTGCACCTCTCCTTCCCTCCCTGCACCTCTCCTTCCCTCCCTGCACCTCTCCTTCCCTCCCTGCACCTCCCCTTCCCTCCCTGTACCTCCCCTTCCCTCCCTGTACCTCTCCATCCCTCCCTGTACCTCTCCTTCCCTCCCTGTACCTATCCTTCCCTCCCTGCAACTCTCCTTCCCTCCCTGCACCTCTCCTTCCCTCCCTGCAACTCTCCTTCGCTCCCTGCACCTCTCCTTCGCTCCCTGCACCTCTCCTTCCCTCCCTGCACCTCTCCTTCCCTCCCTGCACCTCCCCTTCCCTCCCTGTACCCCCCCTTCCCTCCCTGTACCTCTCCATCCCTCCCTGTACCTCTCCTTCCCTCCCTGTACCTATCCTTTCCTCCCTGCACCTCTCCTTCCCTCCCTGCACCTCTCCTTCCCTCCCTGCACCTCTCCTTCCCTCCCTGCACCTCTCCTTCCCTCCCTGCACCTCTCCTTCGCTCCCTGCACCTCTCCTTCGCTCGCTGCACCTCTCCTTCGCTCCCTGCACCTCTCCTTCGCTCGCTGCACCTCTCCTTCCCTCCCTGTACCTCTCCTTCCCTCCCTGTACCTCTCCTTCCCTCCTTGTACCTCTCCTTCCCTCCCTGCACCTCTCCTTCCCTCCCTGCACCTCTCCTTCCCTCCCTGCACCTCTCCTTCCCTCCCTGCACCTCTCCTTCCCTCCCTGCACCTCTCCTTCCCTCCCTGCACCACACCTTCCCACCCTGGACCCCCCTTCCCTCCCTGTACCTCTCCATCCCTCCCTGTACCTCTCCTTCCCTCCCTGTACCTATCCTTCCCTCCCTGCACCTCTCCTTCCCTCCCTGCACCTCTCCTTCCCTCCCTGCAACTCTCCTTCGCTCCCTGCACCTCTCCTTCGCTCCCTGCACCTCTCCTTCCCTCCCTGCACCTCTCCTTCCCTCCCTGCACCTCTCCTTCCCTCCCTGTACCTCCCCTTCCCTCCCTGTACCCCCCCTTCCCTCCCTGTACCTCTCCATCCGTCCCTGCACCTCTCCTTCCCTCCCTGTACCTATCCTTCCCTCCCTGCAACTCTCCTTCCCTCCCTGCACCTCTCCTTCCCTCCCTGCACCTCTCCTTCCCTCCCTGCACCTCTCCTTCCCTCCCTGCACCTCTCCTTCGCTCCCTGCACCTCTCCTTCGCTCGCTGCACCTCTCCTTCGCTCCCTGCAACTCTCCTTCGCTCCCTGCACCTCTCCTTCGCTCCCTGCACCTCTCCTTCGCTCCCTGCACCTCTCCTTCCCTCCCTGCACCTCTCCTTCCCTCCCTGTACCTCTCCTTCAATCTCTGTACATCTCCTTCGCTCCTTGTACCTCTCCTTCCCTCCTTGTACCTCTCCTTCCCTTTCTGTACCTCTCCTTTCCTCCCTGTTCCTCTCTATACCTCTCCTTCCCTCCCTGCACCTCGTCTTCCCTCCCTGCACCTCGTCTTCCCTCCCTGCACCTCGTCTTCCCTCCCTGCACCTCGTCTTCCCTCCCTGCACCTCGTCTTCCCGCCCTGCACCTCGTCTTCCCTCCCTGCACCTCGTCTTCCCTCCCTGCACCTCGTCTTCCCTCCCTGCACCTCGTCTTCCCTCCCTGCACCTCGTCTTCCCTCCCTGCACCTCGTCTTCCCTCCCTGCACCTCGTCTTCCCTCCCTGCACCTCGTCTTCCCTCCCTGCACCTCTCCTTCGCTCCCTGCACCTCTCCTTCGCTCCCTGCACCTCTCCTTCGCTCCCTGCACCTCTCCTTCGCTCCCTGCACCTCTCCTTCGCTCCCTGCACCTCTCCTTCGCTCCCGGCACCTCTCCTTCCCTCCCTGTACCTCTCGTTCAATCTCTGTACCTCTCCTTCCCTCCCTGCACCTCTCCTTCCCTCCTTGTACCTCTCCTTCCCTTCCTGTACCTCTCCTTCCCTTCCTGTACCTCTCCTTTTCTCCCTGTACCTCTCTATACCTCTCCTTCCCTCCCTGTACCTCTCTTTCCCTCCCTGTACCTCTCCTTCCCTCCCTGTACCTCTCCTTCCCTCCCTGCACCTCTCCTTCCCTCCCTGTACCTCTCCTTCCCTCCCTGCACCTCTCCTTCCCTTCCTGCACCTCTCCTTCCCTTCCTGCACCTCTCCTTCCCTCCCTGTACCTCTCCTTCCCTCCCTGTACGTCTCCTTCCCTCCCTGTACCTCTACTTCCCTCCCTGCACCTATCATTCCCTCCCTGCACCTATCATTCCCTCCCTGCACCTCTCCTTCCCTCCCTGCACCTCTTCTTCCCTCCCTGTACCTCTCCTTCCCTCCCTGTACCTCTCCTTCCCTCCCTGTACCTCTCCTTCAATCCCTGTACCTCTACTTCCCTCCCTGCACCTATCATTCCCTCCCTGCACCTATCATTCCCTCGCTGCACCTCTCCTTCCCTCCCTGCACCTCCCCTTCCCTCCCTGTACCTCTCCTTCCCTCCGTGTACCTATCCATCCCTCAATGTACCTGTCCTTCCCTTCCTCTACTTCTCCTTCCCTTCCTGTACCTCTCCTTCCCTCCCTGTCCCTCTCAGTCCCTCCTTGTACCTCTCTTTTCCTCCCTGTACCTCTCCTTCCCTCCCTGTACCTCTCCTTCCCTCCCTGTACCTCTCCTTCCCTCCCTGTACCTCTCCTTCCCTCCCTGTACCTCTCCTTCCCTCCCTGTACCTCTCCTTCCCTCCCTGTACCTCTCCTTCCCTCCCTGTATCTCTCCTTCCCTCCCTGTACCTCTCCTTCCCTCCCTGTACCTCTCCTTCCCTCCCTGTACCTCTCCTTCCCTCCCTGCACCTCTGCTTCCCTCCCTGTACCTCCCCTTCCTTCCCTGTACCTCCCCTTCCCTCCCTGTACCTCTCCATCTCTCCCTGTACCTCTCCTTCCCTCCCTGTACCTCTCCTTCCCTCCCTGTACCTATCCTTCCCTTCCTGCACTTCTCCTTCTCTTCCTGTACTTCTCCTTCCCTTCCTGTACCTCTCCTTCTCTTCCTGTACTTCTCCTTCCCTTCCTGTACCTCTCCTTCCCTTCCTGTACCTCTCCTTCCCTTCCTGTACCTCTCCTTCCCTTCCTGTACCTCTCCTTCCCTTCCTGGACCTCTCCTTCCTTCCCCGTACCTCTCCTTCCCTCCCTTTACCTCTCCTTCCCTCCCTTCACCTCTCCTTCCTTCCCTGTACCTCTCCTTCCCTCCCTGCACCTCTCCTTCCCTCCCTGCACCTCTCCTTCCCTCTCTGCACCTCTCCTTCCCTCCCTGCCCCTCTCCTTCCCTCCCTGGCCCTCTCCTTCCCTCCCTGCCCCTCTCCTTCCCTCCCTGCACCTCTCCTTCCCTCCCTGCACCTCTCCTTCCCTCCCTGCACCTCTCCTTCCCTCCCTGCACCTCTCCTTCCCTCCCTGCACCTCTCCTTCGCTCCCTGCACCTCTCCTTCGCTCCCTGCACCTCTCCTTCGCTCCCTGCACCTCTCCTTCGCTCCCTGCACCTCTCCTTCCCTCCCTGCACCTCTCCTTCCCTCCCCGCACCTCGCCTTCCCTCCCTGCACCTCTCCTTCGCTTCCTGCACCTCTCCTTCGCTCCCTTCACCTCTCCTTCCCTCCCTGCACCTCTCCTTCCCTCTCTGCACCTCGACTTCCGTCCGTGCACTACGCCTTCCCTTCCTGCACCTCGTCTTCCCTCCCTGCACCTCGTCTTCCCTCCCTGCACCTCGCCGTCCCTCCCTTCACTTCTTCCCTCCCTGCACCTCTCCTTCCCTCCCTGCACCTCTCCTTCCCTCCCTGCACCTCGTCTTCCCGCCCAGCACCTCGTCTTCCCACCCAGCACCTCGTCTTCCCTCCCTGCACCTCGTCTTCCCTCCCTGCACCTCGTCTTCCCTCCCTGCACCTCGTCTTCCCTCCCTGCACCTCGTCTTCCCTCCCTGCACCTCGTCTTCCCTCCCTGCACCTCGTCTTCCCTCCCTGCACCTCGTCTTCCCTCCCTGCACCTCGTCTTCCCTCCCTGCACCTCGTCTTCCCTCCCTGCACCTCGTCTTCCCTCCCTGCACCTCGTCTTCCCTCCCTGCACCTCGTCTTCCCTCCCTGCACCTCGTCTTCCCTCCCTGCACCTCTCCTTCCCTCCCTGCACCTCTCCTTCCCTCCCTGCACCTCTCCTTCCCTCCCTGCACCTCTCCTTCCCTCCCTGCACCTCTCCTTCCCTCCCTGCACCTCTCCTTCCCTCCCTGCACCTCTCCTTCCCTCCCTGCACCTTTCCTTCCCTCCCTGCACCTCTCCTTCCCTCCCAGCACCTCTCCTTCCCTCCCAGCACCTCTCCTTCGCTCCCAGCACCTCTCCTTCGCTCCCTGCACCTCTCCTTCCCTCCCTGCACCTCTCCTTCCCTCCCTGCACCTCGTCTTCCCTCCCTGCTCCTAGTCTTCCCTCACTGCACCTCGTCTTCCCTCCCTGCACTTCTCCTTCCCTCTCTGCACCTCTCCTTCCCTCCCTGCACCTCTCCATCCCTCCCTGCACCTCTCCATCCCTCCCTGCACCTCTCCTTCGCTCCCTGCACCTCTCCTTCGCTCCCTGCTCCTCTCCTTCGCTCCCTGCACCTCTCCTTCGCTCCCTGCACCTCTCCTTCCCTCCCTGCACCTCTCCTTCCCTCCATGCACCTCTCCTTCCCTCCCTGCACTTCGCCTTCCCTCCCTGCACCTCGTCTTCCCTCCCTGCACTTTGTCTTCCCTCCCTGCACCTCGTCTTCCCTCCCTGCACTTCTTCCTTCCCTGCACTTCTTCCTTCCCTGCAGCTCGTCTTCCCTCCCTGTACCTCGTCTTCCCTCCCTGTACCTCGTCTTCCCTCCCTGCACCTCGTCTTCCCTCCCTGCACCTCGTCTTCCCTCCCTGCACCTCGTCTTCCCTCCCTGCACCTCGACTTCCCTCCCTGCACCTCGTCTTCCCTCCCTGCACCTCTCCTTCCCTCCCTGCACCTCTCCTTCCCTCCCTGCACCTCTCCTTCCCTTCCTGCACCTCGACTTCCCTCCCTGCACCTCTCCTTCCCTCCCTGCACCTCTCATTCCCTCCCTGCACCTCTCCTTCCCTCCCTGCACCTCTCCTTCCCTCCCTGCACCTCTCCATCCCTCCCTGCACCTCTCCATCCCTCCCTGCACCTCTCCTTCGCTCCCTGCACCTCTCCTTCGCTCCCTGCACCTCTCCTTCGCTCCCTGCACCTCTCCTTCGCTCCCTGCACCTCTCCTTCCCTCCCTGCACCTCTCCTTCCCTCCATGCACCTCTCCTTCCCTCCCTGCACTTCGCCTTCCCTCCCTGCACCTCGTCTTCCCTCCCTGCACTTCGTCTTCCCTCCCTGCACCTCGTCTTCCCTCCCTGCACTTCTTCCTTCCCTGCACTTCTTCCTTCCCTGCAGGTCGTCTTCCCTCCCTGCACCTCGTCTTCCCTCCCTGCACCTCTCCTTCCCTCCCTGCACCTCGTCTTCCCTCCCTGCACCTCGTCTTCCCTCCCTGCACCTCGTCTTCCCTCCCTGCACCTCGTCTTCCCTCCCTGCACCTCTCCTTCCCTCCCTGCACCTCTCCTTCCCTCCCTGCACTTCTTCCCTATTACTGAGAATACACAATAAGAATATACAGAGGGTGATAATAAAGTTGTAGGAGTGTGTGGTGGAGGGGAGAGTAATAAGGATAACCCAGGTAATGATGACTCATGGGAGTTAACGTTGACTCCCTCTCCACCATCATCGAGGGGTAAGGAAGGGGGAGAGACATACTGGTCATGTGACGTGGTTGCGGGTCATCAGTTAATGTACACTGGCTACCATCACTTTTTTGTTTTTATAATAAACCACGTAAGCAATATTTGGTTTGTATGTATATGACATTCTTCTTTGCAAATATACAGGGTCTAAAGCCAGCAACAAACAACAAAATACCTTTCATCCGTGGACTGCTTGCAGAGGCAAAGGCAATGTTCGCGGCTTTCACTGAGACCCACATAAAGGATCACTTGGACAACGAAATATGGATCCCAGGTTACAACCTATACAGATGTGACAGAGTGAACATGCAAAAGGGGGGGGGGTTGGCCTGTACATTGCAGAGTCACTTGTTTGCACAGAACTGCTAAATGCCTCAAATGATGTAGTGGAAGTTTTAGCAGTAAAGGTCGAGAACCAAAACCAAGTCATTGTGGTAGTCTACAAGCCTCCGGATGCAACATCCCAGCAATTCCAGGAACAGCTGTTAAAAATTGACCACTGTCTGGAAAATCTTCCAGCTCCTGCACCCAACATCTTGCTCCTGGGGGATTTCAACTTAAGGCACCTAAAATGGAGGAATATAGCAAATAATATTGTTGCAGTAATAACACCAGGAGGCAGCTCTGATGAAAACTCACACTCACACGAGCTTTTAAATCTCTGTACAAAATTCAATTTAAACCAGCAAATAATAGAGCGTACTAGACTGGAGAATACACTAGACCTCATCTTCACTAACAATGATGATCTGATAAGAAAGTCACCATATCAAAAACAATATACTCAGATCACAACATAATTGAGGTTCAGACATGTATGCGTGGAGCCCCAGACCGACATAATGAGACTAGTCACGAGGGAGAATTCACCAAATTCAACTTCAATAACAAAAACATAAAGTGGGACCAAGTAAACCAAGTCCTAACCGATATAAGCTGGGAAGATATACTAAGCAACACAGACCCCAACGTATGCCTAGAACAGATTAACTTGGTGGCACTCGATGTATGCACAAGGCTTATTCCTCTAAGAAAAAGGAGGAGTAGATGTACAATAGAAAGAGACAGGCGCTCCCTTTACAGGCGACGGAAAAGAATAACAGAGCGGCTAAAAGAGGTCAATATATCTGAAATGCGTAGGGAGACACTGGTCAGAGAAATAGCAAGCATCGAACTCAAGCTAAAGGAATCTTATAGAAGTCAGGAATCGCGGGAAGAACTAAAAGCCATAAATGAAATCGAAAGAAACCCAAAGTATTTCTTCTCCTATGCCAAATCAAAGTCGAGAACAACATCCAGTATTGGGCCCCTACTTAAACAAGATGGGTCCTACACAGATGACAGCAAGGAAATTAGTGAGCTACTCAAGTCCCAATATGACTCAGTTTTTAGGAAGCCGCTAACCAGACTGAGAGTCGAAGATCAAAACGAATTTTTTATGAGAGAGCCACATCCGATGTTATCCTGACGCCAAATGACTTCGAACAGGCGATAAATGACATGCCCATGCACTCTGCCCCAGGGCCAGACTCATGGAACTCCGTGTTCATCAAGAACTGCAAGAAGCCCCTATCACGAGCCTTTTCCATCCTATGGAGAGGGAGCATGGACACGGGGGTCGTCCCACAGTTACTAAAAACAACAGACATAGCCCCACTCCACAAAGGGGGCAGTAAAGCAACAGCAAAGAACTACAGACCGATAGCACTAACATCCCATGTCATAAAAATCTCTGAAAGGGTCCTAAGAAGCAAGATCACCACCCATCTAGAGACCCATCAGTTACACAACCCAGGGCAACATGGGTTTAGAACAGGTCGCTCCTGTCTGTCTCAACTATTGGATCACTACGACAAGGTCCTAAATGCACTAGAAGATAAAAAGAATGCAGATGTAATATATACAGACTTTGCAAAAGCCTTCGACAAGTGTGACCATGGCGTAATAGCGCACAAAATGCGTGCTAAAGGGATAACAGGAAAAGTCGGTCGATGGATCTATAATTTCCTCACTAACAGAACACAGAGAGTAGTCGTCAACAGAGTAAAGTCCGAGGCAGCTACGGTGAAAAGCTCTGTTCCACAAGGCACAGTACTCGCTCCCATCTTGTTCCTCATCCTCATATCCGACATAGACAAGGATGTCAGCCACAGCACCGTGTCTTCCTTTGCAGATGACACCCGAATCTGCATAACAGTGTCTTCCATTGCAGACACTGCAAGGCTCCAGGCGGACATCAACCGAATCTTTCAGTGGGCTGCAGAAAACAATATGAAGTTCAACGATGAGAAATTTCAATTACTCATATATGGTAAACACGAGGAAATTAAATCTTCATCAGAGTACAAAACAAATTCTGGCCACAAAATAGAGCGAAACACCAACGTCAAAGACCTGGGAGTGATCATGTCGGAGGATCTCACCTTCAAGGACCATAACATCGTATCAATCGCATCTGCTAGAAAAATGACAGGATGGATAATGAGAACCTTCAAAACTAGGGAGGATAAGCCCATGATGACACTCTTCAGGTCACTTGTTCTATCTAGACTGGAATATTGCTGCACACTAACAGCACCTTTCAAGGCAGGTGAAATTGCTGTCCTAGAAAATGTACAGAGAACCTTCACGGCGCGCATAACGGAGATAAAACACCTCAATTACTGGGAGCGCTTGAGGTTCCTGAACCTGTATTCCCTGGAACGCAGGCGGGACAGATACATGATTATATACACCTTGAAAATCCTAGAGGGACTAGTACCGAACTTGCACACGAAAATCACTCACTACGAAAGCAAAAGACTTGGCAGACGATGCAACATCCCCCCAATGAAAAGTAGGGGTGTCACTAGCACGTTAAGAGACCATACAAGAAGTGTCAGGGGCCCGAGACTGTTCAACTGCCTCCCAGCATACATAAGGGGGATTACCAACAGACCCCTGGCAGTCTTCAAGCTGGCACTGGACAAGCACCTAAAGTCGGTTCCTGACCAGCCGGGCTGTGGCTCGTACGTTGGTTTGCGTGCAGCCAGCAGCAACAGCCTGGTTGATCAGGCTCTGATCCACCAGGAGGCCTGGTCACAGACCGGGCGGCGGGGGCGTTGACCCCCGGAACTCTCTCCAGGTAAACTCCAGGTAATATTTAATCGTGTGTGTGTGTATATATATATATATATATATATATATATATATATATATATATATATATATATATATATATATATATATATATATATATATATATATATACATACATACATACCGTATATGCCACCTTTATATCAACAATGTGTTAATGTTGCAGTTTAAAAACTGTAGTGTAAAGCACCCTTCTGGCAAGACAGTGATGGAGTGAATGATGGTGAAAGTTTTTCTTTTTCGGGCCACCCTGCCTTGGTGGGAATCGGCCAGTGTGATAATAATAAAAAAAAATAATAAAAATATATATATATATATATTTATATATTTATATATGTCGTGCCGAATATGTAAAACTGGTCAGTTAGCAAGAACTCACTTAAAATTAAGTCCTTTCTGAAATTTTCTCTTATACGTTTACCTGGAGTTTACCTGGAGAGAGTTCCGGGGGTCAACGCCCCCGCGGCCCGTTCTGTGACCAGGCCTCCAAAAGGAAAAACGAAAGTTTCTCCTTTTACATTTAGTAATATATACAGGAGAAGAGGTTACTATCCCCTTGCTCCCGGCATTTTAGTTGCCTCTTACAACACGCATGGCTTACGGAGGAAGAATTCTGTTCCACTTCCCCATGGAGGTAAGAGAAAATAAACAACAAGAACAAGAACTAGTAAGAAAATATTAAAAAACCCAGAGGGGTGTGTATATATATGCTTGTACATGTATGTGTAGTGTGACCTAAGTGTAAGTAGAAGTAGCAAGACGTACCTGAAATCTTGCCTGTTTATGAGACAGAACAATGGACACCAGCAATCCTACCATCATGTAAAACAATTACAGGCTTCCGTTTTACACTCACTTGGCAGGACGGTAGTACCTCCCTGGGCGGTTGCAAAATTTTAATTTTGCACCAAAAGAATCTTAGAAAACTTACCTTACCTTGTTATAACAAGAACAATTTATTTTAGCCTAACCCAACTAAATATATTTTAGATTTGTTTACAATAATTTAATACTAAACAAACACATTGAAATATATTTTTTTCGTTAGGTTCAGAATGATTTTGGCAAAATTATTGCATACACAAATTTTCACTTGTCCTTTATGATAAGATGAGCGTTGCTATTTAAGCCAAGATCGCAAGTTCTGCCTATTCGGCACGACATATATATATATATATATATATATATATATATATATATATATATATATATATATATATATATATATATATATATATATATATATATATAATATATGAGGTATTCGTGTGTGTTGAAGGTTCCAGGTGTTACTGCTACCACGGCTCCAGGTGTTACTGCTACCACGGCTCCAGGTGTTACTGCTACCACGGCTCCAGGTGTTACTGCTACCACGGTTCCAGGTGTTACTGCTACCACGGCTCCAGGTGTTACTGCTACCACGGCTGCAGGTGCTACAACGGTTCCAGGTGTTACTGCTACCACGGTTCCTGGTGTTACCGCTACCACGGTTCCAGGTGTTACTGCTACAACGACTCCAGGTGTTACTGCTACCACGGTTACAGGTGTTACTACTACCACGGCTCCAGGTGTTACTGCTACCACGATTCCAGGTGTTACTGCTACCACTTTTCCAGGTGTTACTGCTACCACGATTCTAGGTGTTACTGCTACCACGGTTCCAGGTGTTATTTCTACCACGGCTCCAGGTGTTACTGCTACCAGGGTTCCAGGTGTTATTTCTACCACGGCTCCAGGTGTTACTGCTACGACGGATCCAGGTGTTACTGCTACGACGGATCCAGGTGTTACTGCTACGACGGATCCAGGTGTTACTGCTACCATGGCTCCAGGTGTTACTGCTACCACGGCTCCAGGTGTTACTGCTACCACGATTCCAGGTGTTACTGCTACCACGGTTCCAGGTGTTACTGCTACCACGATTCTAGGTGTTACTGCTACGACGGTTGCAGGTGTTACTGCTACCACGGCTCCAGGTGTTACTGCTACCACGGCTCCATTTGTTACTGCTACCACGGCTCCAGGGGTTACTGCTACATCGGCTCCAGGTGCTACCACGGCTCCAGGTGTTACTGCTTCCACGGCTCCAGGTGTTACTGCTACCACGGCTCCAGGTGATACTGCTACCATGGCTCCAGGTGTTTCTGCTACCACGGCTCTAGGTGTTTCTGCTACCACGGCTCCAGGTGTTACTGCTACCACGGCTCCAGGTGTTTCTGCTTCCACGGCTCCAGGTGTTTCTGCTACCACGGTTCCAGGTGTTACTGCTACCACGGCTCCAGGTGTTACTGCTACCACGGCTTCAGGTGTTAACTGCTACCACGGCTCCAGGTGTTACTGCTACCACGGTTCTAGGTGCTACTGCTACCACGGCTCCAGGTGCTACGTTGGCTCCAGGTGTTAGTGCTACCCCGGCTCCAGGTGTTACTGCTACCACGGCTTCAGGTGTTACTGCTACCAGGGCTCCAGGTGTTACTGCTACCACGGCTGCAGGTGTTACTGCTACCACGGCTCCAGGTGTTACTGCTACCACGGCTCCAGGTGTTACTGCTACCACGGCTCCAGGTGTTACTGCTACCACGGTTCCAGGTGTTACTGCTACCACGGCTCCAGGTGTTACTGCTACCCCGGCTCCAGGTGTTACTGCTACCACGGCTCCAGGTGTTACTGCTACCACGGTTCCAGGTGTTACTGCTACCACGGCTCCAGGTGTTACTGCTACCACGGCTCCAGGTGTTACTGCTACCACTGCTCCAGGTGTTACTGCTACCACGGTTCCAGGCGTTACTGCTACCACGGTTCCTGGTGTTACTGCTACCACGGTTCCAGGTGTTACTGCTACCACTGCTCCAGGTGTTACTGCTACCACGGTTACAGGTGTTACTACTACCACGGCTCCAGGTGTTACTGCTACCACGATTCCAGGTGTTACTGCTACCACGATTCTAGGTGTTACTGCTACCACGGTTCCAGGTGTTATTGCTACCACGGCTCCAGGTGTTACTGCTACGACGGATCCAGGTGTTACTGCTACGACGGAACCAGGTGTTACTGCTATCATGGCTCCAGGTGTTACTGCTACCACGGTTCCAGGTGTTACTGCTACCACGATTCTAGGTGTTACTGCTACGACGGTTGCAGGTGTTACTGCTACCACGGCTCCAGGTGTTACTGCTACCACGGCTCCATTTATTACTGCTACCACGGCTCCATTTATTACTGCTACCACGGCTCCAGGTGTTACTGCTACATCGGCTCCATTTGTTACTGCTACCACGGCTTCAGGTGTTACTGCTACCAGGGCTCCAGGTGTTACTGCTACCACGGCTGCAGGTGTTACTGCTACCACGGCTCCAGGTGTTAACTGCTACCACGGCTCCAGGTGTTTCTGCTACCACGGCTCCAGGTGTTACTGCTACCACGGTTCCAGGTGTTACTGCTACCACGGCTCCAGGTGTTACTGCTACCCCGGCTCCAGGTGTTACTGCTACCACGGCTCCAGGTGTTACTGCTACCACGGTTCCATGTGTTACTGCTACCACGGCTCCAGGTGTTACTGCTACCACGGTTCCAGGTGTTACTGCTACCACTGCTCCAGGTGTTACTGCTACCACGGCTGCAGGTGCTACCACGGTTTCAGGCGTTACTGCTACCACGGTTCCTGGTGTTACTGCTACCACGGTTCCAGGTGTTACTGCTACAACGACTCCAGGTGTTACTGCTACCACGGTTACAGGTGTTACTACTACCACGGCTCCAGGTGTTACTGCTACCACGATTCCAGGTGTTACTGCTACCACGATTCTAGGTGTTACTGCTACCACGGTTCCAGGTGTTATTGCTACCACGGCTCCAGGTGTTACTGCTACGACGGATCCAGGTGTTACTGCTACGACGGAACCAGGTGTTACTGCTATCATGGCTCCAGGTGTTACTGCTACCACGGTTCCAGGTGTTACTGCTACCACGATTCTAGGTGTTACTGCTACGACGGTTGCAGGTGTTACTGCTACCACGGCTCCAGGTGTTACTGCTACCACGGCTCCATTTATTACTGCTACCACGGCTCCAGGTGTTACTGCTACATCGGCTCCAGGTGCTACCACGGCTCCAGGTGTTACTGCTTCCACAGCTCCAGGTGTTACTGCTACCACGGCTCCAGGTGATACTGCTACCATGGCTCTAGGTGTTTCTGCTGCCACGGCTCCAGGTGTTACTGCTACCACGGCTCCAGGTGCTACCACGGCTCCAGGTGTTTCTGCTTCCACGGCTCCAGGTGCTTCTGCTACCACGGTTCCAGGTGTTAACTGCTACCACTGCTCCAGGTGTTAACTGCTACCACGGCTCCAGGTGTTACTGCTACTACGGTTCTAGGTGCTACTGCTACCACGGCTCCAGGTGCTACGCCGGCTCCAGGTGTTACTGCTACCCCGTCTCCAGGTGTTACTGTTACCCCGTCTCCAGGTGTTACTGCTACCACGGCTTCAGGTGTTACTGCTACCAGGGCTCCAGGTGTTACTGCTACCACGGCTCCAGGTGTTACTGCTACCACGGCTCCAGGTGTTACTGCTACCACGGCTCCAGGTGTTAACTGCTATCACGGCTCCAGGTGTTAACTGCTACCACGGCTCCAGGTGTTTCTGCTACCACGGCTCCAGGTGTTACTGCTACCACGGCTCCAGGTGTTTCTGCTACCACGGCTCCAGGTGTTTCTGCTACCACGGCTCCAGGTGTTTCTGCTACCACGGCTCCAGGTGTTACTGCTATCCCGGCTCCAGGTGTTACTGCTACCACGGCTCCAGGTGTTACTGCTACCCCGGCTCCAGGTGCTACCCCGGCTCCAGGTGTTACTGCTATCCCGGCTCCAGGTGCTACCCCGGCTCCAGGTGTTACTGCTATCCCGGCTCCAGGTGTTACTGCTATCCCGGCTCCAGGTGTTACTGCTATCCCGGCTCCAGGTGCTACCCCGGCTCCAGGTGTTACTGCTACCACGGCTCCAGGTGCTACCCCGGCTCCTGGTGTTACTGCTACCACGGCTCCAGGTGTTACTGCTACCACGGCTCCAGGTGCTACCCTGGCTCCAGGTGTTACTGCTATCCCGGCTCCAGGTGCTACCCCGGCTCCAGGTGTTACTGCTACCACGGCTCCAGGTGTTACTGCTACCACGGCTCCAGGTGTTACTGCTACCATGGCTCCAGGTGCTACCCTGGCTCCAGGTGTTACTGCTACCATGGCTCCAGGTGCTACCACGGCTCCAGGTGTTACTGCTATCCCGGCTCCAGGTGCTACCCCGGCTCCAGGTGTTACTGCTACCCAGGCTCCAGGTGTTACTGCTACCACGGCTCCAGGTGTTACTGCTACCCAGGCTCCAGGTGTTACTGCTACCACTGCTCCAGGTGTTACTGCTACCACGGCTCCAGGTGTTACTGCTATCCCGGCTCCAGGTGCTACCCCGGCTCCAGGTGTTACTGCTACCCAGGCTCCAGGTGTTACTGCTACCACGGCTCCAGGTGTTACTGCTACCCAGGCTCCAGGTGTTACTGCTACCACTGCTCCAGGTGTTACTGCTACCACTGCTCCAGGTGTTACTGCTACCACGGCTCCAGGTGTTACTGCTATCCCGGCTCCAGGTGCTACCCCGGCTCCAGGTGTTACTGCTACCCAGGCTCCAGGTGTTACTGCTACCACGGCTCCAGGTGCTACCACGGCTCCAGTCATACATATTATTGTACAGAAATATAACTAGCTGCATGATCTTTTCTTTCACTGTCGTTTACGTAGAGTTTTTAGTGCAGGAATACAAGTAAAGCCACTGAGGAAAAAGTTCACACAAGAAATAAAGTGGTATAAGGAAGGCAACATTTCTACAGACTCTTATGACTTAAGTCAGAGAAATAATTTAATTCCCTATTAATGTGTACAGTGTGAAACCTTTAAAACTGAATGGATAAACCCCACCTTAAGAGGCGACTGATAGTTCCTTGAAAGTTTCCAGATATATCAACGGTTTATGATCTGTTTCAAGGATTAATTACTAAATAGAATTTGAATTTGGACATGTCCCAGACTAAGGTTATTCATTCCTTTTCTATGGCGGAGTATCGTTGGTGGGTGGGCAGCAGCTTCCTATTCGTAAAACAAACAGGTAATGGGGTATCATTGTGGTACTGGAGGAGGACACTTCCTTCTCCTGTATTAGAAGCGTTAGTCTTTTAGTACAATGTTGAGATCAAGCAACTTTGGAAAAAGATTTCCATTAGAGAGTTAAGGTAAATTATATATCAAGTTTTTTTTTGTCTAGTGAGGTGAATGGTTTGGGTACTGTACAGGCTGTGTGTTCTAGGCTGCCCTACCGGCCTCAGCCTTGCGGTAGTGAGGGAGGAGAGACTACTTGCTTTTATGCTGTCTGTAGGTGAGTAAGGAGCAACTAGCATCTTCCGGGCTGAAGTCTAAGGAGACAGCTTCCTTAGCGGGAGTTATGGGAAACACATGGGGTAGGAATACTGTCTTAAGTTGAAACATTTTTGGCGATCTGTAGTAGTTTCCCCACAGTTTTCGTTAGGCCATCAGACAGGACTTTTAAGAGATCAGTAAGAGTGGGAAGAAACTTGCTATAGAAAGTCATCGACCCCAAGAGACTAGGCACAACTGCCTTAGCTCTGGGGACTGGAAAACAGTTGAGGCCTGAATTTTATCGGGGACAGGAAGCAAAGAATTGTTGCAATTATGGATTTTAGTAAATATAAGGATACATTTCCTGGGTTTGGCAGTAAAGCATTACTGAGGATGATGCTTTCATATGACTCGTCCAGAAATTTCTTCATCAATCTTACGTAGGTTATTTAAGTAGTAACGAGGATAGTGGTGAGGAGGGCGAGCACTGCATCAGTCCAACTTGTGAACCATCGTGACCTCAGGTAACACCTTATCGTAAAGAAGATATTTAAGCGGCCTACATAATCTACAAGTGATAGTGCCGTTAGAAGGTTTGAAATATACGAACAGATATGACTACACAAGTGCATCCAGTAACATGTAGAATAGTGGATACTTTCATTCCATTAACTGTTGTGGAATAAAATGAAGCTTTAGAGTAGCACTCAGTAAAGCACCTGCCGAAGTTATGCACCTTTTTTGAGGGACAACCTTCAATTTTGTGGCCTTTCTCAACACAGGTAAAACAACTGGGTATAAAGACGGATGCATTCTGTGTCTTACGTGGCCATTTCTTTGACTCGTTGGATTTTCATGACTTTTCGTTTGATCCCTTAATGTTTTAATGAGTTATGAGCCTCATCATTGATATTAGCAGCTTCAACAACGTCTGCGGCGGTATATGAGTTGTGTACTCTTACGAAAATCCGAATCGTATATGGGATAGTGGTCACTTGCCATGAAATCATTTAGAGATGCTTAGTCTTTGCCAACTTTATTGTTATCCATGCAAAAAGTCAGAGTTGGAAGAGTGTAGTTGGGAACTGGCTGAAATTCTAGCTGGGTTTCAAAATGGCATAACTATAGGCTATTTTATACAACTCAAGTGTTTTCTGAAAGGCCTTAATCCCCTTCTTTAGCAACACGCTATTATCTCCAGGATCAAGGTTGCATAAACATCCAAAGCGGCAGCGGAGAAAAGCATGCCTAACCTTGTTGTCCGGGTGTCAGCTGCTCATTCATATAAGGTGGCGGTGTTTTCAAGCGTATGATGTACCACGAGATGTCTTGCCCTTTTAAGAATGGAGGTAGACTTGATATGTTCACCCCGGTGATGAGTTAGCTCCAGCACACCTTTGTATACCTTGTTTAGAAAAATCAAGTTTCTTACGTTCCAAGTAAGTTCAGTAACTCTCTGCTCGACTTAGTCCTGAAGCTTCCTTTGCTCTAACTTCCTTTCTCACTTTTGCTTTCTCATCTGTGCAACTTTTCGTGCCCTTGCCCCTCCCTTTTGTCTCTCCCTCTCTCCTCCTCTCTCCTCCTCTCTCCTCCTCTCTCCCCCTCTCTCCCCGTCTCTCTACACTCCCCCTTTCTGCTCTTCCCTGGATAACTTTTCTTTCTGATTTTGCTCTTTCTAGGTAGGATTTCTTTTTCCCTTTACTCTTCATTTTCTTTACTTGCTAATCAATCTCCGATTTTAGCAATCAAGTCTCTGTCCCAGACTTCGGCTTGGCCGATTTCATGGGACTGAGAAATTACATGGGTGGGCTGAACTGGAATGATCTGAGTATGGGTCAGGTAGGTGGTATTAATTGCCAGTATGACTTTTTCAGAGCATAGTTCTATCTGCCCAGACAACTTATGTTCCAAGTAGGGAAATTAGATCAACCAAAAATGATCCCAAATGAATAAACAATAGATTAAAACATCTCATTGGTCAAAAGAGAGGCATATATAGGCATATCAAAAGGGAGGATGGGCAGTTAAAAAATCAGCATATTCAATTAAAGAGAGAAATAAAACGGAATAAGAAAAGCTAAAAGCAATTATTAGGCTAAAGTGGCAAGGGATTCGAAGACTAACCCAAAAGGTTTCTTTCAGGTATATAAACGTAAGATTAGGGACAAGATTGGCCCATTCAAGATTAACTCAGGTCAGATCACTGACAGTGATAAGATGTGTGAATTTTTTAACTGTATTTTCTCTGTTTTTATGCAGGAAGATACTAACAAAACTCCAGAAATAATAAATTATGTAGACCAGGACGATAAACTATGCACGATTAGGGTAACTAGTGACATGGTCCTCGGACAAATCAAGAAATTAAAACCAAACAAATCCCCAGGCCATGATGAACTGTTTGCAAGGATTTTAAAGGAATGTAAAATGGGAGCTTAGCAAACCTTTGATTAGTCTTTTCAACATATCACTACAAACTGGCATAGTGCCAGACAAGTGGAAAATGACAAATGTAATACCTATTTACAAGGCAGGTGACAGGTCCTTAGCTTCGAACTATAGACCAATAAGCCATACCTCCATAGTGGGAAAATTTATGGAATCAATAATTGCCGAGGCAGTTAGTAGCCATCTTGAAAGGCATAAATTAATTAATGAATCTCGGCACGGATTTACAAAGGGGCGTTCCTGTCTTAAGAATTTATTAACATTTTCACCATGGTATTTGAGGAAGTAGATCATGGTAATGAATACAATATTGTGTATATGGACTTCAGTAAGGCTTTTGATAGAGTTCCACATCAGAGGCTATTGAGGAAACTTAAAGAACACGGAATAGGAGAAAATTTTTCCTGGGTAGAGGCGTGATTAACAGATAAGCAGCAGAGAGTGCATGAATGGGGATAAATTAGAGTGGGGGTGCATCATGAGTGGTGTTCTACAGGGGCCAGTGTTGGGACCTTTGTTGTTTACGATTTATATGAACGACATTGATGAGGGAATAAATAGCGACATAAATAAGTTTGTTGATGACACCAAAATAGGTCACCTAATTCATTCTAATGAGGACATTAAAGCACTCCAGGAAGATTTGAATAGACTGATGCAGTGATCGGAGAAGTGGCAGATGCAGTTTAATATAGACAAATGCAAAGTTCTAAACATTGGACAAGAAAATAACCATGCCACATATAAGCTAAATAATGTAGATCTTAATATTACTGACTGCGAGACGGATTTGGGAATTCTGGTTAGCAGTAATCTAAAACCAAGTCAACAGTGCATAAGTGTTTTCAATAAAGTGAACAGAATCCTTGGCTTCATATCAAGGAACATAAATAATAGGAGTCCTCAGGTTGTCTTCAACTCTATATATATATATATATATATATATATATATATATATATATATATATATATATATATATATATATATATATATATATATATATATATATTTGGTTAGGCCTTATTTAGGTTATGCTGCACAGTTCTGGTCACCATATTACACAACTGATATTAATGCACAATTGATATTAATGCACGGGAAAACGTACAAAGGAGGATTGCCAAGTTGGTCCCATGTATCAGAAATCTTCCCTATGAGGATAGACTGAGGTCCCTGAATCTGCACTCTCTAGAAAGGCGTAGAATTAGGGGCGATATGATTGAGGTGTATAAATGGAAAACAGGAATAAATAAAGGGGATGTAAATAGCGTGCTAAAAATATCTAGCCAAGACAGAACTTGCAGCAATGGTTTTGAGTTGGAAAAATTCAGATTCAGGAAGGATGTAGGAAAGCTAAGACACATGTGCAACATCTGGATATCTTTATTGTAGTAGACGTTTCGCCATCCAGTGGCTTTATCAATACAGATTCTAGGACATAATAGGAAGACAGTAGAACTATATACAAAAGATGAGGTAATCAGTCCCTCGGCCTTGGAGTTAGTGTTCACAGCATCGTGGTGGAGGAGACTCTCCTCCACCACGATGCTGTGAACACTAACTCCAAGGCCGAGGGACTGATTACCTCATCTTTTGTATATAGTTCTACTGTCTTCCTATTATGTCCTAGAATCTGTATTGATAAAGCCACTGGATGGCGAAACGTCTACTACAATAAAGATATCCAGATGTTGCACATGTGTCTTAACTTTCATATTGTCGGTATTTTATACCTTTCTTGCACATGTAGGAAAGCACTGGTTTGGTAAGAGTTGTGGATGACTGGGGCAAACTCCCGTGTACAGTTGTAGAGGCTAAAACGTAGTGTGGTTTTAAAAATAGGTTGGTTAAATACACGAGTGGGGGTGGGTGGGTGTGAATTGGACCTGACTAGCCTGTGCTGATAGGTTTGATGCCGTGTTTCTTAAGTGGAAGTAACCTGACCCGACTAGGTGGGTCATTGGCTTAAGCTGGTAGGTACTTGGACCTGCCTCGTATGGGCCAGTAGGCCTGCTGCAGTGTTCCATCTTTATGTCCTTATACTAAGACAGTTCCAGCAATAGCCATCTGGATACCTGTGTCTATCCACAGGCTGTACCTCTCCATAATGGACGAATAAACTACTTACACAAAAAGTTCGAAATTCGAAATACTTCTTTTCGTATGCCAAGAAAAGGCAAAAACCACTTCTAGTATAGGGCCCCTGCTCAGACAAGACGGATCCTACGCAGATGACAACAAAGAACTGAGTGAGATACTGGAATCTCAATATGACTGTGTTCAGCCAGCCACTAATCAATCTAAAGATAGACAATCCAAATAATTTTTTCATGAATGAGCCTCAAAACCTTGTCAATGTATGTCAAATTTCTGACATAACCCTAACTCCACTAGACTTTGAGAAAGCTATTAACAACATGCCCGTACACTCAGCCGCAGGCCCAGACCCGTGGAACTCTGTGTTCATTAAGAACTGCAAGAAACTCCTCTCATGGGCCCTAAGTATGCTATGGAGAAGCAGCACACACAGGTGAGATTCCAGTCACTAAAAACAACGGATATAGCAACACTCCATAAAGGTGGCAGCAAAGTAATAGCTAAGAACTTTAGACCAGTAGCTTTAACGTCCCACATCATAAAGGTCTTTGAAAGAGTTCTAAGAAGCAGGATTGCAAACCACTTGGACTCCTAACAGTTGCACAATCCAGGGCAACATGGGTTCAGAGCATGTCGGAATGACCTGCTCTAGACTGCCTGCCTCTCGCAACTACTGGGCCACTATGATATGGTCTTGGGTGGACTTGAAAAAAAAATGCAGATGTAGTATACACAGATTTTGCAAAAGCTCTTGACAAGTGCGATCATGGTGCAATAGCACACAAAATGCGTGCTAAAGAGATAACTGGCAAAATAGGCAGATGGATCTTCAACTTTCTAACAAATCGAACACAGAGTAGTGGTAAACAGAATTAAATCGGAGGCTGCCATAGTGAAGAGCTGTTCCACAAGGCACAGTATTCGCCCCTATCTTGTTCGTCATCCTCATATCAGACATAGAGATGTAAACCATATCACTGTATCATCCTTTGCAGACGATACTAGGATCTGCATGAGTGTGTCATCCATTTAGGACACGGGAAATCTCCAAGAAGATATAAACCAAGTTTTTCAATTGGCAACGGAGAACAGTATGATGTTCAATGAAAGCAAATTCCAGCTACTCCGTTATGGAAAACTGGAGGAAGTAATAGCTAGTACTGAGTATATTACAAACTCTAATCACAATAGAGCGGAAAAGTAATGTGAAGGACCTGCGAGTGATGATGTCTGAGGATCTCACCTTCAAGGATCACAGTAGTGCTGCTATCACATCTGCGAGGAAACTGAGAGGATGGATAATGAAAGCCTTGGCAAGCGATGCAACATACGCCCAGCGAAAAGTAGGGGCGCCATTAGTACACTAAGATTAGAAAACACAGTAAGTGTCCGGGGCCCAAAACTGTTCAGTAGCCTCCCACCAGCCATAAGGGAAATTACCAATAGACCCCTAATTGTCTTCAAGAGGGAGCTCGAAAAATACCTAAAGCCAGTGCTGGATTAACCAGGCTGTGGTTCGTACGTTGGACTACGTGCGGCCAGCAGTAACAGCCGATCAGGCCTTGATCAATCATGAGGCCTGGTCATGGACCGGGCCGCGGGGGTGTTGATCCTTTGAATACCCTCCAGGTAGTCACACAGCAAAAAAAAAAAATCTTTTGGATGGCACTATGTTCTCATCCAAGACACAGACAAAATAATGGGGTCCCTGGACCATCCATTATCTCTGTAACAACCCAGTCTCTCCTATGACAGTTCCCTCGATATTCAACACACATGTCAACGGAAAAATTCCATCCTTTAAATATCTCTGGAGTCGCTGAGCTACCCAGCTCTCCCGTGATCCCTGTGTGATTGTTATTGTTTTGATTCAGTGTGGAATTCATGTCAGTGAGGTTTTTAAGTAAATTGCCCGAATTTAGTGTTTAATTTCTCCACATTGCTTATATTTACCTGTTATTCATATATGAATGAGAGTCTGAACATTGATGGTAATGCTTGGCTGTCTCAGCTTCAGAGCTTCCGATTCCCTTGCAGGGTCTCCAGTCTTAATATTTTCGAGAGCTCATCGCAGTTTTTAAGAAAAATATGGCTGGGAAAACATGAATAACACGTAAATATAAACTCTGTGGAGAGAATAAAGATAACGTTAAATAAACACACTTTACTAATAAAACCACTAGCATCTACATACAAAAATGTTGTGCTAATGGGAGATTTCAACTATAGACAGATTGACTGGAACAATTTGACAGGAAATTTAGAGTCAGGTGACTTTCTTGATACGATCCAGGATTGTTTTTTAAAACAGTTTGTGACAGAGCCAACTAGGGGAAATAACCTCCTTGACTTGGTTCTTGCCAGTAGGGAAACACTAATTAATAATCTTGAGGTTAATGATGAGCTTGGGGAAAGTGATCACAAATCACTCAGTTTTAATATATCATGGAATTCCCCTAATAATGGCAATCAAGTCTCCGTCCCTGACTTTCGCTTGGCTGATTTCATAGGACTGAAAAATTACTTAGGTGGGCTGAACTGGAATGGCCTGACTAAGGGTCAGGTAGGTGGTGATGGATGCCGACATGACGCTTTCCAGGGCATAGTTCTAGCTGCTCAGTCAAATTATGTTCCAAATAGGGAAATCAGATCAAACAAAAATGATCCTAAATGGATGAACAATAGATTAAAATATCTGATTGGTCAAAAGAGAGGCATATATAGGCAAATCAAAAGAGGAGAGGGGCAATTAAGAAATCGATATATTCAGTTAAAGAGAGAAATAAAAAAGGGAATTAGAAAAGCAAAAAGAGATTATGAGGTTAAAGTTGCAAGAGAATCGAGAACTAACTCAAAAGGATTCTTTCAGGTATACAGAAGTAAGATCAGGGACAAGATAGGCCCACTCAAAAGTTCCTCGGGTCAGCTCACTGACAGTGATAAGGAAATGTGTAGAATTTTTAACACATACTTCCTCTCAGTTTTCACACAGGAGGATACCAGCGATATTCCAGAAATGATAAATTATGTAGAACAGGACGATAATAAACTGTGCACGATTAGGGTCACAAGTGACATGGTCCTTAGGCAAGTAGATAAATTAAAACCTAACAAATCCCCAGGCCCTGATGAACTGTATGCAAGGGTTCTAAAGGAATGTAAAGAGGAGCTTAGCAAACCTTTGGTTAATCTTTTCAACATATCACTACAAACTGGCATGGTGCCAGATAAGTGGAAAATGGCAAATGTGATTCCTATTTTCAAAGCAGGTGACAGGTCCTTAGCTTCGAACTATAGACCAATAAGCCTAACCTCCATAGTGGGAAAATTTATGGAATCTATAATTGCCGAGGCAGTTCGTAGCCACCTTGAAAAGCATAAATTAATCAACGAATCTCAGCATGGTTTTACAAAGGGGCGTTCCTGCCTTACGAATTTATTAACTTTTTTCACTAAGGTATTTGAGGAGGTAGATCATGGTAGTGAATATGATATTGTGTATATGGACTTCAGTAAGGCTTTTGACAGGGTCGGTCCCACATCAGAGAGTGTTGAGGAAAATTAAGGCACATGGAATAGGAGGAGAATTTTTTTCCTGGATAGAGGCATGGTTGACAAATAGGCAGCAGAGAGTTTGCATATATGGGGAGAAATCAGAGTGGAAATATAAACACATATGCAGTATAATGGAAATATAAACACATATGCAGTATAATGTGATCCTTTATTGACAACGTTTCACCCACACAGTGGGCTTTTTCAAGTCACACACAGATCTACCTGGGGTGGAAGGTACGGGAAATCAGAGTGGGGAAGCGTCACGAGCGGTGTGTTCCACAGGGGTCATTGTTGGGCCCCCTGCTGTTCACAATCTACATAAACGACATAGATGAGGGCATAAAGAGCGACATCAGCAAGTTTGCCGATGACACCAAAATAGGCCGTCGAATTCATTCTGATGAGGACATTAGAGCACTCCAGGAAGATTTGAATAGACTGATGCAGTGGTCGGAGAAGTGGCAGATGCAGTTTAATATAGACAAATGCAAAGTTCTAAATGTTGGACAGGACAATAACCATGCCACATATAAACTAAATAATGTAGATCTTAATATTACGGATTGCGAAAAAGATCTAGGAGTTCTGGTTAGCAGTAATCTGAAACCAAGACAACAGTGCATAAGTGTTCGCAATAAAGCTAATAGAATCCTTGGCTTCATATCAAGAAGCATAAATAATAGGAATCCTCAGGTTCTTCTTCAACTCTATACATCCTTGGTTAGGCCTCATTTAGATTATGCTGCACAGTTTTGGTCACCGTATTACAGAATGGATATAAATGCTCTGGAAAATGTACAAAGGAGGATGACAGAGTTGATCCCATGTATCAGAAACCTTCCCTATGAGGATAGACTAAGGGCCCTGAATCTGCACTCTAGAAAGACGTAGAATTAGGGGGGATATGATTGAGGTGTATAAATGGAAGACAGGAATAAATAAAGGGGATGTAAATAGTGTGCTGAAAATATCTAGCCTAGACAGGACTCGCAGCAATGGTTTTAAGTTTGAAAAATTCAGATTCAGGAAGGATATATATAGGAAAGTACTGGTTTGGTAATAGAGTTGTGGATGAGTGGAACAAACTCCCAAGTACAGTTATAGAGGCCAGAACGTTGTGTAGCTTTAAAAATGGGTTGGATAAATACATGAGTGGATGTGGGTGGGTGTGAGTTGGACCTGATAGCTTGTGCTACCAGGTCGGTTGCCGTGTTCGTCCCTTAAGTCAATGTGACCTGACCTGTTTAGGTTGGGTGCATTGGCTTAAGCCGGTAGGAGACTTGGACCTGCCTCGCATGGGCCAGTAGGCCTGCTGCAGTGTTCCTTCGTTCTTATGTTCTTAAATTCGTAGATGAATCAAAGCGAAAAATCAAGGGATCATTGGAGAGCTGGGTAGCTAAGTGACTAATGGTGATATCCAATACCACACATTACCTATCCTTCTCCCTGGAGAGTAGTGTGGCAGACAGGTAGGCAGGGCTGGCATTTTAATTCCTCTGTAACGGTCACTTCACGCATCCAAACGACCAACACCACAGTCATACACTCACACAATAATATACACAATAGCTTGAACTTTTCCCTCGCCTGACATTATGACTCTCAGGGCCTTCACATTTTCATTTCGTTCCATGTAGGGATCTTTTGTATACTGTGTCAATAGCCTTGTTCCAAATCTGCACACTGCCATAACATACTGGAGTGAGAGATATGGGAGGAAGTGCAAAATAAACCCAGTTAAAAGCAGGGCTGCAATGGACATAATAAGGGAACACTGCATCAACATTCGTGGCCCCAGTCTATTCAACATCTTACCAGAAGATATCAGAAACACTGTTGGGACAAGTGTAGAAGTCTTCAAGAGGAAACTGGTCAAATATCTTCACCGAGTGCCAGATCAACCAGGCTGTGATAGATATGTGCCTCAGCAGACCACCAGCATCAACAGCCTGGTTGACCAGGCAAGCACTAGATGAGCCTGGCACGAGGCCTGGCTCTGCCAAGTGAAAAGGTCTTAAAGACGAAATTGGACCACTACCTCTGCATGCTCTAATTAATGGCTATGTAAACAGCACGCCATCAACACCACCACCACACAAAGCAAAGCAAAACAAAACTGCCTGGATGAACAGGCAATCAACAAGGGCCCAAGCCAGTCCGGTAAGATAGAAAAAAGCGCCAAGAGTACACTGAGAGACAACACAATAAGTGTTCGGGGCCCAAGACTGTTCAATTGCCTCCCAGCATACATAAGAGGGATTACCAGTAGACCCCTGACTGTCTTCAAGAAGGCACTGAACAGGCACCTAAAGTCAGTACCTGACCAACCGGGCTGTGATTCGTACGTCAGCTTGCATTCGGCCAGCAGTAACAGCCTGGTCGATCAGATCCTGATCCACCATAAGGCCTGATCTCAGATTGGGCCGCGAGGGCGTTGACCCCCGAAACCTTCTCCAGGTAAACTCCAGGTTACCTTTACTCCAGAATCTCTTCCACGGTGCTCTCAACACCAACTCCAAGGCTGAGGGACTGATTACCTCATCTTTTGTATATAGTTCTAATGTCTTCTAATTATGTCCTAGAATCTGTACTGATAAAGCCAGTGGTGACGTGTACTTAGCTCAGTGGTGACGTGTACTTAGTGGTGACGTGTACTTAGCTCCAGTGGTGACGTGTACTTAGCTCTGTGAAGACCTGTTTGTGTGCTCTCTCTGAATCTGAACCAGGATGCCCTCTCTTGAGCAGCTTTACCAGCAGCTGAGAGAAGAGCTCAGAGTTGCTAAGCTGGAGATACGGCGATTAACGGAGGAGAACAAGAGGATTCGTAGTAATCCTCCTGTTGTGAGTCCCCAGGTTAAGAGGGGAGCTTGGTCAGTGGCCGGGCAACATGGAACCAAGCTGAAGATCAAGAAAACGGTTGGAGAGGCAGAAACAACGAGAAACCAGAAGACTACCATGGAAACTTCCAACTCATTCTCGGTGCTACCTGACGAATGTGAGTGTTCTACTTGGAATGCCACAACGAGCACCAAGGAAGCATTGGCAGACGTGAGTGAGACATCCCTAGAAACCCCAATGAAGACCATCGAGAACGTCTTGACAAATTCTACAAGTGGTGTAATGCTACCTGGCGAATGTGAGTCGACTACTCGGAGCATCACGACGGACGACGCCAAGGAAGGTAAAAACATTGTTGTTGTTGGGGATAGCCAGATTAGGTACATGGATAGGGAATTCTGCTTGAAGGATAGGAGTAGGAGGCAGAGTGTGTTTTCCTGGGGCTGGGATGAAGGATATTGTTAGCCGTCTGGATGACATCATGAGAGGTAATGGGAGCAATCCTATTATCTGTCTCAGTGCTGGAGGCAACGATGTTGGCAGACGTAGGAGTGAGGACCTGATTAGCAGGTATAGGTCAGCAATAGAGATAATTAGGAGGAAGGGTGGGAAACCTGTCATATGTGGCATTTTGCCAAGGAGAGGAGTTGGAAATGAATGGTTGTCCAGAGCAATTGGTGTCAATTGCTGGCTGGACAAATACTGTAAGGAAAATGCGGTAACATTCATTGACAACTGGGACCTCTTCTATGGCAGAAATGACATGTATGCCAGGGACAGCGTTCACTTATCTAGGTGTGGGGTGGGAGCACTGGCCAACACAGTGGAGGGAGCTGTTAGGTCTTTAAACTAGGAATAGTTAGTGGTATGGGTTTTTGCGGGAAAACTGTGAAGTCGCTGGGTAGTAATATGAGTACTAGGAGAACTAGTAATAGGCAAAATGAAGTGGATATTGGAAAGCCAGTGGCACTAATTGACAAGGACAGTAATAGGTTTAGTGGAATAACAGAAAGGAGCAGGAAGGGTAAAGAGAGAGGAGGGTCTTAAAATATTTATTACACAAATAGTCGCAGTGCTAGAAATAAGATGGACGAGTTGAGACTAGTTGCTAGTGCAGGTAACAGATGTATTTGCCATTACTGAGACGTGGTTTAATTCAAAAAGTCGGGACATGCCTGCAGAATGTCACATCCAGGGTTTTAAATTGTTCCAAGTAGATAGAAGTGTCGGAAAGGGGGGTGGGGTGGCATTGTATGTCAGAGATAGCTTGAACTGTTGCATAAAAATGGGTATTAAGTCTGAAGTAACACATACAGAGTCTGTTTGGATAGAATTTTCAGAGGGGCATGAAAATTTAATTTTAGGTGTGATATACCGTCCCCCAAATTTAGATAGGGACCAGGGGAGACTACTATGGGAGGAAATTGTTAGGGCCACAAGGCACGATAATGTAGTAATTCTAGGAGACTTTAACTTTCGTCATATTGATTGGAATTTCTTGACTGGGAATTTAGAATCACACGACTTCTTAGAAGTAGTTCAGGATTGTTTTTTGAAGCAGTTTGTGACAGAACCTACAAGGGGTAATAACCTGCTTGACTTAGTTCTGGCAAACAACGAATCCCTTGTTAATAATTTAGAAGTTTCAGAGGAACTGGGTGCTAGCGACCACAAATCAATTACATTTAGCATTGAATGGAAGTATGATAGTAGGGATAACTCAGTAACAGTCCCAGATTTTCGCTTAGCAGATTACGATGGGCTTAGAGAACACTTATCATCTGTTGACTGGGGTAACGAAGAGAGCTATCAATATGACAGTTTTCTGAACACAATACATGCTGTTCAAAGAACGTTTATCCCTTATAAAGAAATTAGATCAAATAGAAATGACCCAAAATGGATGAATAATAGGCTGAAATATCTACTAGGGCATAAGAAAGGAATTTATAGGCGTATCAAAAGAGGCGAGGGTCATCTTATGAATCAGTATATTGACATTAAGAGGGACATTAAAAAGGGGATAAGAAAAGCTAAAAGGGACTATGAAATTAAAGTTGCTAGGGATTCTAAAACTAACCCAAAAAGTTTTTTCCAGGTATATAGAACAAAAGTCAGAGATAAGATAGGTCCCCTTAAAAATAACTATGGGCATCTTACTGACAAAGAGAATGATATGTGCTCGATTTTAAATAATTATTTTCTCTCGGTTTTTACACAGGAAGACACTAATAATATTCCGGTAATTAATTTTTGTAGTGGGCCAGAAGATAAATTATGTAACATCACAGTCACTAGTGAAATGGTTGTGAAGCAGATAGACCGACTGAAGCAAAATAAGTCACCGGGTCCTGATGAGGTTTTTTCAAGGGTTCTTAAGGAATGCAAAATGGAAGTCTGTGAACCATTAACTAATATTTTTAATTTATCTCTTCAAACAGGTGTAGTGTCTGATATGTGGAAGATGGCTAATGTTATTCCTATTTTTAAAACAGGGGACAAGTCGTTACCGTCAAATTACCGCCCAATAAGCCTGACCTCAATTGTAGGCAAATTACTAGAGTCAATTATAGCTGAGATTATAAGAAGCCATCTCGATAAGCATAGCTTGATTAATGATACTCAGCATGGATTCACAAGAGGCCGGTCTTGTCTAACTAATTTCTTAACTTTCTTCAGTAAAGCTTTTGAGGCTGTTGACCACGATATAGAATTTGATATTATTTACTTAGATTTTAGTAAGGCATTTGATAGAGTTCCGCACCAAAGACTGTTGAAGAAAGTAGCAGCTCATGGCATTGGGGGAAGGGTGCTCTCGTGGATCAAATCATGGCTCACAGACAGGAAGCAGAGAGTGTCCATAAATGGGGTTAAATCCGAGTGGGGATCAGTAACAAGTGGCGTTCCACAGGGATCAGTCTTGGGCCCGTTGTTGTTTATAATATATATCAATGATCTTGATGAAGGAATTACTAGTGATATGAGCAAATTCGCCGATGACACGAAGATATGTAGGATAATTGATTCAAACGTAGATGTTAGGGAACTTCAGGAGGATTTAGACAAACTCTACTCTTGGTCAGAAAAGTGGCAGATGCAGTTCAATGTAGATAAATGCAAGGTTCTGAAGCTCGGGAGTGTCCATAACCCTAGCACTTATAAGTTAAATAATGTAGAACTTAGCCATACAGATTGCGAAAAGGACTTGGGGGTTATGGTAAGCAGCAACCTTAAACCAAGACAGCAATGTCTAAGCGTACGAAATAAGGCAAATAGATTACTGGGATTTATATCAAGAAGTGTAAGCAACAGAAGTGCAGAGGTCATACTGCAGCTTTATACATCATTAGTAAGGCCTCACCTAGATTATGCAGCTCAATTCTGGTCTCCATATTACAGAATGGACATAAATTCGTTAGAAAACATTCAGCGTAGGATGACTAAATTAATACATAGCATTAGAAATCTTCCTTATGAAGAAAGATTGAAGACTCTTAAGTTACATTCACTTGTTAGACGAAGAATGAGGGGAGACCTGATCGAAGTGTATAAGTGGAAGATAGGTATTAATAAAGGGGATATTAACAAGGTCTTGAGTATATCTCTCCAAGAGAGAACCCGCAGTAATAAGAACATAAGAAAGGAGGAACACTGCAGCAGGCCTGCTGGCCCATACTAGGCAGGTCCTTTACAATTCATCCCACTAACAAACATTTGACCAACCCAATTTTCAATGCCACCCAAGAAACAAGCTCCGATGTGCAAGTCCCTCTCAAATCCAACCCCTTCCACTCATGTACTTATCCAACCTAAATTTGAAACTACCCGAAGTCCGAGCCTCAATAACCCAACTAGGTAGACTGTTCCACTCATCAACTACCCTATTTCCAAACCGATACTTTCCTATGTCCTTTCTAAATCTAAACTTATCCAATTTAAAACCATTACTGCGGGTTCTCTCTTGGAGAGATATCCTCAAGACCTTGTTAATATCCCCTTTATTAATACCTATCTTCCACTTATACACTTCGATCAGGTCTCCCCTCATTCTTCGTCTAACAAGTGAATGTAACTTAAGAGTCTTCAATCTTTCTTCATAAGGAAGATTTCTAATGCTATGTATTAATTTAGTCATCCTACGCTGAATGTTTTCTAATGAATTTATGTCCATTCTGTAATATGGAGACCAGAATTGAGCTGCATAATCTAGGTGAGGCCTTACTAATGATGTATAAAGCTGCAGTATGACCTCTGGACTTCTGTTGCTTACACTTCTTGATATAAATCCCAGTAATCTATTTGCTTTATTACGTACGCTTAAGCATTGCTGTCTTGGTTTAAGGTTGCTGCTTACCATAACCCCCAAGTCCTTTTCGCAATCTGTATGGCTAAGTTCTACATTATTTAACTTGTAAGTGCTAGGGTTATGGACACTCCCGAGCTTCAGAACCTTGCATTTATCTACATTGAACTGCATCTGCCACTTTTCTGACCAAGAGTAGAGTTTGTCTAAATCCTCCTGAAGTTCCCTAACATCTACGTTTGAATCAATTATCCTACCTATCTTCGTGTCATCGGCGAATTTGTCATATCACTAGTAATTCCTTCATCAAGATCATTGATATATATTATAAACAACAACGGGCTTAAGACTGATCCCTGTGGAACGCCACTTGTTACTGATCCCCACTCGGATTTAACCCCATTTATGGACACTCTCTGCTTCCTGTCTGTGAGCCATAATTCGATCCACGAGAGCACTCTTCCCCCAATGCCATGAGCTGCTACTTTCTTCAACAGTCTTTGGTGCGGAACTCTATCAAATGCCTTACTAAAATCTAAGTAAATAATATCAAATTCTTTATCGTGGTCAACAGCCTCAAAAGCTTTACTGAAGAAAGTTAATAAATTAGTTAGACAAGACCGGCCTCTTGTGAATCCATGCTGAGTATCATTAATCAAGCTATGCTTATCGAGATGGCTTCTTATAATTTGAGCTATAATTGACTCTAGTAATTTGCCTACAATTGAGGTCAGGCTTATTGGGCGGTAATTTGACGGTAACGACTTGTCCCCTGTTTTAAAAATAGGAATTATATTAGCCATCTTCCACATATCAGACACTACACCTGTTTGAAGAGATAAATTAAAAATATTAGTTAATGGTTCACAGACTTCCATTTTGCATTCCTTTAGAACCCTTGAATAAACCTCATCAGGACCCGGTGACATATTTTGCTTCAGTCGGTCTATCTGCTTCACAACCATTTCACTAGTGACTGTGATGTTACATAATTTATCTTCTTCTGGCCCACTATAAAAATTAATTACCGGAATATTATTAGTGTCTTCCTGTGTAAAAACCGAGAGAAAATAATTATTTAAAATCGAGCACATCCAACCTTTGGACGATGACCTTCTTACACTAGTGGCAGGTCCCACTAAGATCCCGCCTCCTCCTGCTTCAACTCATCTCACCGCAGTATATAAGCCACCTCTCTGGCCCTATGCTGCACTTACTACAAGAGTGATGGACTGAACACATCGAATCCAGGTTGAGGGACTGATTACCTCATACTTCTACTCTCCTTACCCATTTCTACTTTTATTGGACTGATGAAGCCACTGTGTGGCGAAACGTTTCTTCAATAAAGATTCCCATGTGTTGCATAAGTGTCTCAATTCTTCAACTTGTCGGTTTTCAAAACCATTCATCACATCTGTCAGACACTGCAACATCATGGAATCTTGGTACAAAGACTTCAACGCTTGCCCAACCTTTGGACGATGACCTACTTACACTAGTGGCAGGTCCCACTAAGATCCCGCCTCCTCCTGCTTCAACTCATCTCACCGCAGTATATAAGCCACCTCTCTGGCCCTATGCTGCACTTACTACAAGAGTGATGGACTGAACACATCGAATCCAGGTTGAGGGACTGATTACCTCATACTTCTACTCTCCTTACCCATTTTTACTTTGTATTGGACTGATGAAGCCACTGTGTGGCGAAACGTTTCTTCAATAAAGATTCCCATGTGTTGCATAAGTGTCTCAATTCTTCAACTTGTCGGTTTTCAAAACCATTCATCACATCTGTCAGACACTGCAACATCATGGAATCTTGGTACAAAGACTTCAACGCTTGCCTAACCTTTGGACGATGACCTACTTACACTAGTGGCAGGTCCCACTAAGATCCCGCCTCCTCCTGCTTCAACTCATCTCACCGCAGTATATAAGCCACCTCTCTGGCCCTATGCTGCACTTACTACAAGAGTGATGGACTGAACACATCGAATCCAGGTTGAGGGACTGATTACCTCATACTTCTACTCTCCTTACCCATTTCTACTTTGTATTGGACTGATGAAGCCACTGTGTGGCGAAACGTTTCTTCAATAAAGATTCCCATGTGTTGCATAAGTCTCTCAATTCTTCAACTTGTCGGTTTTCAAAACCATTCATCACATTTCATTCTCTTTGTCAGTAAGATGCCCATAGTTATTTTTAAGGGGACCTGTCTTATCTCTGACTTTTGTTCTATATACCTGGAAAAAAAACTTTTTGGGTTAGTTTTAGAATCCCTAGCAACTTTAATTTCATAGTCCCTTTTAGCTTTTCTTATCCCCTTTCTAATGTCCCTCTTAATGTCAATATGAACATTAAAATGGTATAAAATACCGACAGATTGTTAGGTAAGACACATATGCAACAGTTAGAATGAACATTAAAATGGTATAAAATACCGACAGACAGTTAGGTATCTTTATTTCGAAACGTTTCGCCTACACAGTAGGCTTCTTCAGTCGAGTACAGAAAAGTTGATAGAAGCAGAAGATACTTGAAGACGATGTAATCAGTCCATCACCCTTAAAGTTTTGAGGTGGTCAGTCCCTCAGTCTGGAGAAGAGCATTGTTCCGTTGTCTGAAACAATATGAAGTTGAAGTGACAGGATGGAGCCTTTATATAGTGCCAGGAGGTGAGACGGAGGTTGCTTTGGGAGGGCAGGTCCCTCTCAAACCCAGCCGTTCTCACTAGTAGAGGTCGAAGTTGATGGTCTGTACCAAGATACCCTTGTGTTGCAGTGTCTGACAGAATGAACATTAAAATGGTATAAAATACCGACAGATTGTTAGGTAAGACACATATGCAACAGTTAGGTATCTTTATTTCGAAACGTTTCGCCTACACAGTAGGCTTCTTCAGTCGAGTACAGAAAAGTTGATAGAAGCAGAAGATACTTGAAGACGATGTAATCAGTCCATCACCCTTAAAGTTTTGAGGTGGTCAGTCCCTCAGTCTGGAGAAGAGCATTGTTCCGTTGTCTGAAACAATATGAAGTTGAAGTGACAGGTGATGGACTGATTACATCGTCTTCAAGTATCTTCTGCTTCTATCAACTTTTCTGTACTCGACTGAAGAAGCCTATTGTGTAGGCGAAACGTTTCGAAATAAAGATACCTAACTGTTGCATATGTGTCTTACCTAACAATCTGTCGGTATTTTATACCATTTTAATGTTCATTCTGTCAGACACTGCAACACAAGGGTATCTTGGTACAGACCATCAACTTCGACCTCTACTAGTGAGAACGGCTGGGTTTGAGAGGGACCTGCCCTCCCAAAGCAACCTCCGTCTCACCTCCTGGCACTATATAAAGGCTCCATCCTGTCACTTCAACTTCATATTGTTTCAGACAACGGAACAATGCTCTTCTCCAGACTGAGGGACTGACCACCTCAAAACTTTAAGGGTGATGGACTGATTACATCGTCTTCAAGTATCTTCTGCTTCTATCAACTTTTCTGTACTCGACTGAAGAAGCCTACTGTGTAGGCGAAACGTTTCGAAATAAAGATACCTAACTGTTGCATATGTGTCTTACCTAACAATGTCAATATACTGATTCATAAGATGACCCTCGCCTCTTTTGATACGCCTATAAATTCCTTTCTTATGCCCTAGTAGATATTTCAGCCTATTATTCATCCATTTTGGGTCATTTCTGTTTGATCTAATTTCTTTATAAGGGATAAATGTTCTTTGAGCAGCATGTATTGTGTTCAGAAAACTGTCATATTGATAGCTCTCTTCGTTACCCCAGTCAACAGATGATAAGTGTTCTCTAAGCCCATCGTAATCTGCTAAGCGAAAATCTGGGACTGTTACTGAGTTATCCCTACTATCATACTTCCATTCAATTCTAAATGTAATTGATTTGTGGTCGCTAGCACCCAGTTCCTCTGAAACTTCTAAATTATTAACAAGGGATTCATTGTTTGCCAGAACTAAGTCAAGCAGGTTATTACCCCTTGTAGGTTCTGTCACAAACTGCTTCGAAAAGCAATCCTGAACTACTTCTAAGAAGTCGTATGATTCTAAATTCCCAGTCAAGAAATTCCAATCAATATGACTAAAGTTAAAGTCTCCTAGAATTACTACATTATCGTGCCTTGTGGCCCTAACAATTTCCTCCCATAGTAGTCTTCCCTGGTCCCTATCTAAATTTGGGGGACGGTATATCACACCTAAAATTAATTTTTCATGCCCCTCTGAAAATTCTATCCAAACAGACTCTGTATGTGTTACTTCAGACTTAATACCCGTTTTTATGCAACAGTTAGATAAGTTTAGATTTAGAAAGGACATAGGAAAGTATTAGTTTGGAAATAGGGTAGTAGATGAGTGGAACAGTCTACCTAGTTGGGTTATTGAGGCTAGGACTATGGGTTGTTTCAAATTTAGGTAGGATAAATACATGAGTGGGAGGGGTTGGATTTGAGTGGGACTTGCACATCAGAGCTTATTTCTTGGGTAGCATTGAAAATTGGGTTGGTCAAATGTTTGTTAGTGGGATGAATTGTAAAGGACCTGCCTAGTATGGGCCAACAGGCCTGCTGCAGTATTCCTCCTTTCTTATGTTCTTATGTTTACAATAAAGATGACCAGGTGTTGCACATGTCTTAACTGCCTACTGCAGTGTTCCTTCTTTATGTTCTTAAATGAGACTTTGGTATGATAGCAAACAAAATGCATGCATGCATTAGTGGGTGTGGGTGAGTGTGAGTTGGACGTCACTGGCTTGCGCTAGTAGGTCTGATGCAGTGCTCCATCCTTCTTAAGTGGATGTGACTTAAGTGGATTGGCTTTGGCCTGTGGGTAACTTGGACCTGGCTAGCATGGACCAGTAGGCCTGCTGCAGTGCTCCTTCCTTATGTTCTTAAATAGAACGCAGAGTCAACGAGGACAAATCACAGCACCATATCATCGTTTGTTGATGATACCAGGATCTCAACTAAAGTGGCGTCTGTCGAACACGCAATAAATCTTCAAGAGAAAATTTGTTTCCATTGGGCCTCAGACATTAATATGGTGAATTAGACACTTGTGCAACACTTGCGTATCTTTAATGAGGAAACGTTTCGCCACACAGTGGCTTCATCAGTCCATACAAAGAATGGTGAAGAACAGGAGGAGTTTGAGGTTATCAGAATGCTAAGGTAATTATACTCTTCGTCACTTATTCTCTCCAGTCTGGAATACTCCTGTATACTAACAGATCCCTTCAAGGCAGACGAGATTGCCGAACTAGAAAACGTACAGAGAACTTTCACTGCTCTTATACACTCAACATCTAAACCTAGGAATGCAGGACTGGTCCCATATCTGCACACCAGTATCACTCCATATGGAGGCAAGAGACTCGGCAGGTGGTGCAAAGTACCTCTGATGAAAAGCATGAGCACGATGAGTATACAGAGAATTTGATAAGAGGAGAAGGCTGGAGGCAGTGGAGATGTCATGTCTGAGGGCAGTGTGTGGTGTGAATATAATGCAGAGAATTCGTTGTTTGGAAGTTAGGAGGAGGTGTGGGATTAATAAAACTGTTGTCCAGAGGGCTGAGGAGGGGTTGTTGAGGTGGTTTGGACATGTAGAGAGAATGAAGCGAAACAGAGGGACTTCAAGAGTGTATCAGTCTGTAGTGGAAGGAAGGCGGGGTAGGGGTCGGCCTAGGAAAGGTTGGAGGGAGGGGGTAAAGGAGGTTTTGTGTGCGAGGGGCTTGGACTTCCAGCAGGCATGCGTGAGCGTGTTTGATAGGAGTGAATGGAGACAAATGGTTTTTAATACTTGACGTGCTGTTGGAGTGTGAGCAAAGTAACATTTATGAAGGGGTTCAGGGAAACCGGTAGGCCGGACTTGAGTCCTGGAGATGGGAAGTACAGTGCCTGCACTCTGAAGGAGGGGTGTTAATGTTGCAGTTTAAAAACTGTAGGGTAAAGCACCCTTCTGGCAAGACAGTGATGGAGTGAATGATGGTGAAAGTTTTTCTTTTTCGGGCCACCGTGCCTTGGTGGGAATCGGCCGATATGTTAATAAAAAAATAATAAAAAAATATATATTAATATATATATATTATATATATATATATTATATATATATATATTATATATATATATATATATATATATATATATATATATATATATATATATATATATTATAAATATATAAATATATATATATATATATATATATAATTTATATAATATATATATATATATATATATATATATATAATTATATAAATATATATATATATATATAATTATATAAATATATATATATATATATATTTATATATATATATATTATATATATATATATATATTTATATAATTATATATATATATAATATATATATATTTATATAATTATATATATATATAATATATATATATATTTATATATATATATATATATATATATATATATATATATATATATATATATATATATTTATATAATTATATATATATATATATATAATATATATATATATATATATATATATATATATATATATATATATATATATATATATATATAAAATATATATAATATATATTTATTTATTTATTCTGTAGTATAACGACTTGACTGCTATTGCTAGGGTACGGCTGTCTTGGCTCTAGGTTGCTGCTTACTATAGTTACCATGTTCTTTTTTGTAGTGTGTATGATCATATTGTGTATTTTTAAATTTGTAAGCCCTAGGGTTATTTACATTCCCTAGCTTTAGGACTGTGCATTTATCTACATTGAACTGCATCTGCCGCTTTTCTGACCGCGGTATGAGCTTGTCTAAATCCTCCTGAAGTACACTGGTATCTTCCTCTGAATCTGTAAGTGTCAGTGGTCCCCGAATTTTCAACGTTCTTCCTTTTTGCATAAGGAAAATAGAACAAACTTCTGGCTGTCTTCATAAATTCCTCACATCAGTTACTGACCATCCGGGCTGTGGTTCGTACATTGGACTGCGTGTAGTCACAGCCTGGCTGATCAGGCCTTGATCCACTAGGGAGTCTAGTCTGGGACTAGGTCGCAGGGTCGTGATTCATGGACGCATCCTTCAAGTATTCTACATGTACCCACACTGCACAAATACAAGAAAGGGCAGGAGCTCTGCTGTGGTGAGAGGACCAGGGAACGGGGGGGGGGAGGGTGCATCACTTAATGGTGAGGGTCACAGAAATAGAAGGCCGCTGCAACGTGGGCTGCATCTTGATCGCAAGTGGTACCCGTCTCTCTCTCCTCCCCCCCTCTCCCTCTTCCTCCCCCTCTTTCCCTATTCCCCCTCTCCCTTTCGCCCCTCTTCCTCCTCCCTCCTCCTCCTCTCCTTCTTCCCCTTCATTCTCCCTTGTCGGATCACATTATCATGGTGTCAAGGTTTGATCGACAGGACCATGTTATTTTGATAAAGATGGCAGATATTTCCATCCTGAGATTGCAAATTGTCACCTGAAATAAGAAAATGTTAGGACCTAAACTACCCCAACACTACATCAAAATTGCTCATTACTGCAGAGTTACATATCAAGAAAATGAATGATGGCAATTGAAAATTAATTCAACTTGAGAGAGAATCAAACGCAGTAAGGCAACAGATGGTAGAAAGTAGTTCAGTGGCAGTGATATACAACAAACTTGTTTCTTACACCCCACCATCGAACAGCTCACGGATATAAACTAAACACCAGTATCAAATAATAACAGAATCTGCTAATACCAACATTACAATTGGTAAGTACTCCGTCTAGCAAACATCTAGGTCTTTATAAATTAATAACCCAGTAATGTTAGTGGGTTACAGAAGAAATGACTGTGGAGGTTTCACAGAAAAACTCGCACAGGATGTTTTATGTACTGAGATATGGGGAAAAATATAATTGATCAGAGAGAGGGACGCGAGGGCGCTGACCCCTGAAACAGTCAAGTAATTTTTAGGTAATATTGTATATATGTGAAGGAGCAAATGAGGCTCATACTGGAGGAGGGCTCCACGTGACTCACTTTTGTTGTACATAACAGATGAGACGATCAAATACTCTGACAAGAATTTTTAAGTGAGAGTTAAGGCAGTATATTCGAAAAAAGGTGATTTAATACATTGTTTACTATTAGGAAGATAACTGACAGATTTGACGGCACACCAAGGAGAACGAAGTTGATCTTTTGATCTTCATTAAGCTACAAATGTATACTACCAGACTAGAAGTTTGTAAGGTGATAATTTGTACCCCGGTTGACTTTTGGTTTCAGCCTAAGTACCAAAGTAATAATTGGAAGTAGCTGTTAGAGCACTGGAAAATTATACCAACGAAAAGAAAAAAAAAACTTAGAGAAAGGTACATAAAAATTTACACCTGAAAAATCTTGGAGGGATTAGTCCCAAACTTGAACACAGAAATCACACTGTATGACAGCAAGAAACTTTACAGACGGTGCAAAATGCCTTCGCTGAAAAGTAGGGGCGAAACGAGTACACTGAGAAAGAACTTGAGTGTCAGAGGTCCCCTACTCTATAATGCGCGTTCTCGCTCTTTCTTGCTCTCTCTCGCTCGCTTTCTCTCTCGCTCGCACACTCGCTCTCGCACACACTCGCTCTCGCACACTCTCGCTCTCGCACACTCTCGCTCTCTCTTTTGCTCTCTCTCGCTCTCTCTCCATGAGGGGAATTACCAACAAACTATAGTTCCTGACCAGCTAGTGTGTGGTTTTTAGGTTTGACTGTGCGACCAGCAGTAACAACCTGGTTGATCATGTCTTAATTCACTGGGAGATTTGATTTAGTACTGGGTGGCGTGAACGTAGATCACTGGAAGCATTCTTCAAGTATCCTTTATTCTTGCCCTCCTCCCCCTGGACACACACAGTATGTACTCCAGTCAGGTTGTCGAGCCTCATAGACCAACAGAAGCGAAATGGATACTTTGGGAAACATAAAAATGGGTTTTAATGCATTTAGGGGATCAGAGTGGAACTCCTGGTCTTTTTTTTTTCATTAGACTGTTGAATCAGCTTTACTATACATTTTATTCCCTATGAGATCATGGCCTTCATTACCAAGTACGAGTGTAAGACACCTCCTCCCACCGCTCTCCTTCACTCCCTGCGAGGAAGAGTCTTAAAGGGGAGAACAAGTTTGCCTTCAGGATAAACAGGAGTCTCCCCGTTTCACCTCTGTTCCATTCCAACTGTTTTCCCTTCCTTTTTTTTACAATTGTTATTTTTTCCCACTTGTCTTTTTGTCTCTTTTTTTCCTCGTCTAAACCAAGACGCGCCTTTGTCACTGCCCTGACGGTGAGTAATCTGGAGTCTGTATAAATTTGCGATCATCCCTAGCACAGGGGTGATTGCAAACAAAACATTGAACATATTTCAGTGTTCTGTTTGCTGTGGTTTGTGGTATTTGAGGTGTGTACTGTTTAACAGAACTTAAGAAAGGAGCAGCATTGCAGTAGGCCTACTGGCCTATGCTAGACAGGTCCAAGTCACGCCCACATCCACTCGTATACTTGTCTGACTTGTTCTTAAAGCTACATAAGGAGTTTATTTGTAAATGGTATAGTGATGCCGACAAACTGTGGAAAAGGACACTTGTGTACACTTCAGGACATTTTTAAAAGAAAACGTTTCTCCATGAGTGGTTTCTTCAGTACTAGAACTGAAGAAATCATTCGTGGCGAAATGTTCCCTTTAATAACTGCCCTGAAGAATATAAAGACACAATACCGTGACTGGAACAATACATAAATAACTCGCACATAAAAAAGAAACTTTCGACGACGTTTCGGTTCGACTTGGATCATTAACTAGTCTCATAGTAACACACGAAGGTAAGGAAGCCACTATATATATATATATATATATATATATATATATATATATATATATATATATATATATATATATATATATATATATATA